>NC_049214.1:897500-1172500 GCF_013347855.1 Anguilla anguilla | reverse complement strand
CCATAAAATCAGCGCCACCTTCCAAATTAGGAGCTATGTATACACGTTGCTGTGTAAATATGCTTTTTGAATTTTTATTTTAATCTGTCATGACTCTCTGCCTGAGATGATCGGTTAATTTATTCATTTTTAAAGTTACCAGCGCCATAAATAATTCATGAAGTGCATTTTTTTATTTCTGCGAAGTTTGCCACCCTGAATAAGTCAGTAAATTCTGACCAATAATTACAACAGTTATTTAATTTCTTCAGAGTTCCTTCAAAACAGACACATTTACAGTACTACCCTATACACGGCATTCTGGCAGGCGTGCTAGTGCCATTCTGCGTGGAGTTTGCATGTTCTCCCCATGTCCACAAGTGGGTTTCCTCTAGGTACTCTGGTTTGCACCCGCAGTCCAAAGACATGCAGGTTAGGTTAACTGGACCTTAAATTCTTCTTAGGTATGAGTGTGCGAGTGAATGGTGCGTGTGTCCTGCGATGGACTAGTGACCTATTCCTGCCTCTCTTGCCCAGTGCATGCTGGGATAGACTCTAACCCACCCCCCACGACCCCAACTAAGAATAAGCAGTTTAGAAAACGGATGGATGCATGGAGGACATTTGGCAATGTTAAACCAGTGTAAACACCATACTTAGATTAAGAACATTCTAAAATTGTTCTTGACGCTCATTCTCAATTATTTTTTTCTATGACTAAATGATAATCAGGGTTGTTAACAGTCTGCATGCAACATGCGTGGAAAGTTGTTTTCCCCCCTTTGAAAGAACTTGCTTTAGAAACACTCTCCTACACGCAATACAATACAAAGTTCTCACAATCAGTGGGAATCTAACTGGAATTTTCTTCAGTATTCTCAAAGCGCTTCTTGTTAGCCGAGTGTAAACACTGTTGAATGCCATCCAGTGGAACAGGCGCTTTGGTTTCTTTTTTCTTGACGCCGCGCCAGACTCCATTAAGAGCCCGTGTGAGTGCAGTTTAAGTGAGTTTCAGACCTTTTCTACTGCGCCCCGTACAGAAGCTCTTTAATGGCTCTCCCCGCGTGGTGCTAAGTGTTGGATTATTACGCTGCTTTACGCGTTATGGAAAGCACGGCGCAACATTAGATCCAAAACTACATTTCCTGAGCCTTCTCTTAAAGCCCGGTATCAATAGCAGGCATTAAGTTTTATTGAACAAAATTGCTAAATCTTTCTGGAAGTTGCAGGTGGAAGACAAGCTGGCTTTATCCGCAAAGTACTCATTACCCATTCATTACTCATTACAGCTATTTCAACAGTTTTGGCAGATAACTATTTTAGTGGCTATTTTAGGATTTAAATTAAGTTGAAATATTGCAGCCCATCGTTATTCCTTCCTGATGTGACCTGTTAGCGAGCAGCACCTGCTGCAATCAACTACCTCATTATTGCTTTTTTCGCCCTTTCATTTTTTCTTTGGTTAACACCTTAATATTACGACAGAAAAGTGTAAACTACAGCTGTGGCTCGACATGAAACACATTGCCCATTTTGTGTGTAAAACTGCAGCTCTGAATATCCCATTTACACATTTACACTCATTGGGACCCTTTTATTAAATGTACCACTATTAAAACGTGTTTGCTGCAGGCTCACACATCTCATATGCACAGTACAAACATTATACATCTGCACAGCTGAATGTTTAGATGTTTTTTCCAGACAAGTTTAAAGCCACCTTAGTGGGGAAAAGCGAGCCTTTACAGATTAGACAGATTGGAACCTCAAACCACTCACACTGGCAACAAGTTCCTCAACTACTACCATTTTATATCCGAAAGCGTATGGCCTGGGAGTGACTGCCAGAAGGAGAGAAGGAGAGAGAGAGAGAGAGGGGGGGGGGGAGGGAGAGCGAGAGAGAGAGAGAGAGAGAGAGAGAGAGAGAGAGAGACATAGAATGAGAGAGAGAGGGAGAGGGGAGAGAGACAGAGAGAGAGATAGAAAGAGAGAGAGGGAGAGGGGAGAGAGAGGCAGAGAGAGAGAGAGAGAGAGAGAGGCTTGTGCAAGTGTTAAACAGCGAGTTAAGAGTCCCACCTGACAGGTGAACAGGTAACAGGTATAGAGCCCTTCGGCAAAGCTTTTAATTGCACTGTCTGTATCAAAGGGGAAAATATTAAAACGAGACTATTATAGGATCAATTGATTAATTTTTCAAGGATAGCAGGACAGTGCATCCATCTCCAAGATTATTTTAGATTTTTGCTTTATTGGGACAAGTAAAAAGCAGAGAGGATAACCGTGGAAAAGGTGCCACAGCTGAGAAAGTGCCAGGGCAAGGATCCAACCACCACCCGCTGGGGGGGATCAGCTGCCCTATGAACTGCTGCACACGTCTTGCCCCATCCAGCCATTTTTATTTCTGTATAATACATCTACACACACACAGCGCTTCCCATCAGATGCTTTCCAAGTAAAAAAAAACCATGAAAAACCCCCTAAATTCAGCTGAGGGGGAGAGCGAGAGAGGGGGGGGAGAGGAGGAGAGCGAGAGGGGGGGGGAGAGGGGGAGAGCGAGAGAGAGGGGGGAGAGGGGGAGGGAGAGAACAGTATTATAATAGTAGTTGCCTGAAAAGACAGAAGAAACTACAGCAGTGGGATGAAGGGAGAAATATGATCAGCAAAGAGGGTGTGCAGCCAAGAGGGGAAAAAGGATCACATGAGGTCTCTGAATTAGCCGAGACTGAAATCTCTGCCTCGCTGCCTTCACACGGTAACTTCTGAAAGTTTCTCCCTGTACAGTATGGAACCAATTATGGTCTGCTCCTCGTATCCCTGTCTCACACCACTGAGCAATATACTTTTCTACAGTCCGCGATTGTTAATCCTGCAGAACTGATGATTTATGGGTGGGTCAGGCTGTTAAGGTGCTGCTCTGGCACGTGGACCGGCCCCAGAATGCACCAGTGCAGGCTGTAAGCAGGCAGTCTCAGGGCAGCACACACCCAACTTCCTGCAGCGCCACCTAGGGACGGAGGTATTCAGCCTATCTGAGTATCATTACTCACCAGCGACCCCTGCTGGCCAATCTGACCCCCACAGTCTGCTTGCACAGTCAGTGAATTTCAGCTTCACCTATTCATTCATGCAGGCCTGTATTCCCGGGGTAAAACAGCCGGCATCTAACCCCAGGAGAGAGGTCTACTTCTGCGGAGCTAAGGGCAGCTTCAATCTTCTGCTCGGGCCTGCCCACTGGCCTGTCCGCTCAATCGCCCAGCCAACTTGCTTTGTTTTGAATTTTTTGTTGAAATTAATGTATTTTTATTTTAGCATTTGGCACCAGCACAGGTTGTTATTTCTGTGGTTATACCCGGTTAATGTAACTCCGGTGGACTTCGACGGTTAGACCTACGGTTTTCTAAAAATAATAATAACTTGTAAACCACGGCCTATTAGCGCAAATAGACAGACTCAAACGCGCTTCGTTTAATTAGCCCATACTCGCTGTCCCCAATTATTTGATAACACTACTTACTTATTGATGATTTGAGTTGATTGAAGATCTTATCCAGGGTGTAGCTATATAATCCAACACGGCTGTACGGTTGTTTGTAAGTAGTCGTTTTCCAAACAAATAAGATTTCGACGTACGCATCAAACACACGAAGTTCAACAAAAGTTAGAACACCAAAAATAATTGTTTCTTCTGGCGTTCTCGTCCGCAGCTGTGCAAGCGCACCTGCGCGTGAATGCCGGCCCACGCGCCGTCACGGTGCCATTCATAAACTGCTTCCAGCCGGCGCTGCGTAGCAGGTACGCAAAGGTGTAGCATTGCACACAACTACTGGCCTTTGGTTTTTTAAAAAAAAAGTCAAATGGCTACAGCAAACCAGACTTCACGTAACAACAATATAATAACTAAAAAAAAAAAATAGGACGCAAAAAAAATTTAATAAAACAAAAGTCGTAAACCGCTGCGTGGTAAATGTACGAGGTGTCAGTGAGAAACAGGCGAGGTGGGACCGGCCGGTATCATGTTTGCTGATGGGCCTCTCAAGAATTTTGCTTTTTCGAATGAAGTTTTCTCTTGAGTCTGGCATTGGGTCCAGGAGTTAAACTAAACAATAATCTAAAAATTAATCGATTATTTAAGCCCTCATCCCCCAAATGTTAGCAAAGGGGGGGGAAATATGTTCTCTAACTTGCGTTAGTCAATAAATTAGTTAATGCATGAGTGACAGGTTCAACTTGGATCGAGTGTAAAATATACTGTATATTTGAACAGCATGTAGCAGTGGTAACTCCTTATCCTTGCCCTGAGTAATAACATCTGCTAAGCAAATAAATAAACAAATAAGTAATAGTGACAATGATGATGTGATGATGAGGATAATGTTGATAATGATCCCACAGGACAACGTCAACCTTCTCCTGACTGAAGAAGAAATGTACAGCCTGCTGGACACCTTCAAACGATGCAAGATAATTCCAGGTTTGCCCCCCAGCCCTGTGTTAGTGTGGAAACAGCACAGGGTCAAAGACCTGTGTCTTTAAATTCACAGTACAGACCCTGAGCAGGTATAATAATATAAGAATAGCTCTGTTGGCCAGCGGCACAGCTGTCAGCTCATTTGGTTGCCTATCATAGTTTCTTTCATAATTCAGAATTAGAATGAGAAGTTATTTATTTGTGTAATTTAAGATTTTTAAGCATATGAGTGTGTGAGTGAATGGTGTGTGTGCCCTGCGATTGCGGGTCTGTCCAGGGTGTATTCCTGCCTCTTGCCCAATGCATGCTGGGATAGGCTCCAGCACCCCCTGCGACCCTGCCTAGGATAAGCGGGTACAGGCAATGGATGGATGGGTAATTTTGATGTGGTGGTCACCACAGAATTCCGTGACCGTGGATCTTTTTTTTCCCACACGCCTCAGAGTCCTGCCTGGGGTCAGACGACTTCCTGCACTACAAGCAGCTGCTGGAGAAGGACCTGTCGGACGAACAGGAAGAGGAAGTGATGGCGCAGTTTTCTGCGCTGGACCCCGAGAAGAGAGGCAGCGTGGGATGGACTGACTTCCTGTACCACGAGTCTCTGGGGGTACTCAGAAAGTTCCGCACAGCGGTACGAACCCCTTAACGGTTCTGTACCCCTTAACGGATCTGTACCCCTTAACGGTTCTGCTCCGCAAGGCTCTGGATGAAGTACCAGCAGTATCGGTCTAGATGTGCATTAGCTTCTTTCAAGTGACCAAAACTTTTCTGTCAGGTTTCACTTTTTTATTTATGAAGAATATTTTAACACAAAGAACTCAACCAAAACAAAATTAGTATTACATTAGAAGGCTTATGTTGGAACTATATTCAGTTTAACCATCGTGTTGTTTTGCACTTCGGGCTGAATAAGCAACACGCATTTTTAATTAACTCTGTGACAAACCAGTTAGAAAAGCAATGCCAAATAAAAATAAAGACCCCGCCCCCAATCCAGTGCCGCTCCTTATTTTCCTGCAGAATTCTCTGGTGAGGCTGCTCACCGCCAAAGAGCGGGACCGGGCGCGGGCCGTGTTCGGGGGTCTGGACCTGGACAGGGACGGTCTGATCACGCGGAGAGAGGTCCAGAGGGCCCAGCAGTCCTGGTTCCAGAAGCACGCCAAGGAGTCGCAGTCCTGCAACGTGAGGTGAGAAAGCCGCCAAAAACCGGCCTGTCCCGACTGAGGGGAGGAATCTGGACCCAGCTCACAGGACCGTGTGTGTCCCAGTGCGATAGAGATGCAGGGAAAACTGTGTGTTTACAGTGCGATAGAGATGCAGGGAAAACTGTGTGTGTTTACAGTGTTATAGAGATGCAGGGAAAACTGTGTGTGTTTACAGTGTTATAGAGATGCAGGGAAAACTGTGTGTGTTTACAGTGTTATAGAGATGCAGGGAAAACTGTGTGTGTTTACAGTGTTATAGAGATGCAGGGAAAACTGTGTGTGTTTACAGTGTTATAGAGATGCAGGGAAAACTGTGTGTGTTTACAGTGTTATAGAGATGCAGGGAAAACTGTGTGTGTTTACAGTGTTATAGAGATGCAGGGAAAACTGTGTGTGTTTACAGTGTTATAGAGATGCAGGGAAAACCGTGTGTGTTTACAGTGTTATGGAGATGCAGGGAAAACCGTGTGTGTTTACAGTGTTATGGAGATGCAGGGAAAACCGTGTGTGTTTACAGTGTTATGGAGATGCAGGGAAAACTGTGTGTGTTTACAGTGTTATAGAGATGCAGGGAAAACTGTGTGTGTTTACAGTGTTATAGAGATGCAGGGAAAACTGTGTGTGTTTACAGTGTTATAGAGATGCAGGGAAAACTGTGTGTGTTTACAGTGTTATAGAGATGCATGGTTCGGTGAGTCAAAGGCTTGGATTCAGTGCAGATTTTCAGTCAGATGATACTGCAGCTTGGACTGGCCTGGGCTCTGTCAACATTGGCCTTAACTTTGGATCACAGTTAAATGCAAATTTAAATTAAAAAAAATCTTTACCAAGACATGTTTGTGACTATAGCAATCTTATCTGTGAGTCAAATTCAAGGACAAACTTTGAATCATTATCTTAACCAGCCACAGTATGTGTGACTGTAAATCTACGTGCAAACTGAGGAGCAGGTATAGGAATTAATTCAGTAGGTTGCTGTATGCACATACACACACACACACACGCACACACATACACACGCACACAAACATGCACACGAAAATGCACATACAAACACACACATGCACACGAAAATGCATACAAACACACACACATATGCACACGAAAATGCACATACACACACACACACACACCAAAACGCACATACCCACACATGCACACGCACACAAAAATGCACACACACACGCACACGAAAATGCACATAGACACACACACATACACACGAAAATGCACATACACACACACGCACAGACACACATATACACCCACATACAAACACAAACCAGCAAAATCTTTTGATTTATTCTTTGACTAACATCTTTTGTAAAAGACTCCATAATTGCTGATTTCATTATTTGCCTTGCCAAATAAAAAAAATCAATTGTAAAAGAGACAGAGAAGGAGCTGAATTTTAAGCATGTCTCTCGCTGTGAGAAGACACTGACCCGTTAAACCCAAAGCAGCTCTTTGAGCCTTTGTATCTGGTTCTGCTTCTGTTTGTGTTCTTCGCGTCCGTCTGTGCCAAAGCCTTCGTTGGTTCTCGGGGTCCAGGTCATTAAAAGCTGCTTTCACACCCCAACCAGCGCCAGAACCCCCCACCCACCACCCCCACCCACCTCATTCTCTCTTCTGATGATTTCTATCAAAGTCTGACTGCGGGAAGCCAGGAACACACTGCCCTTATTTTCTCACCGCTGTGTCAAAGATATTTCCCACTTTTTCACACTCATCAGAGGTATTAAAAGTCTGTTTTTTTTGTTGTTGTTGTAATTAATTGCACAACATGAATTCTGCTCCCAGTTATAAAAGTTCTGCGGGTTTTCACCGTCTTTTAACTATTAAAACCCTGCCACTATTGATCATTTAACTGTCTACTTAATTTACTGAAACCTCAGTGTCAGTTCTCCATTTTATAAATTTAATAAGCTTTTATAAATGGATAGTTTGCCATTTAACAGAAGTTGTTATCCAGAGCAACTATTTTGTTTTTTAAAAGCACATACAGTCCAATTATATAGCTGGATTTTTACTGAAACAGTTCAGTTGCTGAAAGGGTACAATGACACCATTCCACTTTGGATTCAAACCTGCAACTCACAGCCACACGCCTAGTTTGCAGCGGTTTGCTACATATTTGCCCGGTTCAGTTAGTGTCTTATCTGTTGAAATATTTATGTGAATTAACTTGTTAGTTTATTTCTGCCACTCACGACAGCTGAGTAGATTTTCACCTGTTGAAGTTGTTATAGAGAGAAATGACTCATTTGACCTGAGTGGCTGGTGTTTGGTGTGAAGAATGGTGGCCGTATTGAAAGCCTGTGACTCAGACTGAGTCTCCACTGCTCACTGCTTGAATGTTAACACTGAGGGAGGAGAAGGGGAAGCAGAGGGCGAGATACGTGATTTTTAATTAAGTGAGAGGGAAAATGAAAGAGAGAACCAGTGAAAGAGAGAGAGAGATAGATGAGGGAGAGAGAGACAGAGAAAGAGAGTCAAATATAATATAAAATGTTGTAAAATAGAATACGAAATTCAAGTAAATGCAAAGTAAAACAGAATTGTACGAGGAAAACACTTTTGTTTCACTGGTCATTTTCCAGGCGACTGATCAATCATGTCAACAATATCCAGCCCTCACACTGAAATTTCACATGTAGGGACATATGTGTGTGTGTGTGTGTCTGTGTATGTATGTGTGTGTGTGTGTGTGTGTGTGTATGTGTGCGTGTGTGTGTGTGTGTGTGTGTGTGTGTGTACGTATGTGTGTGTGTTTTTTTTACCCGTCCATCTTAGAACATAAACTTAGAGCATAAACTTGTAGCCATCATTCCAGACTCTGAGAGACGAGACTGAGGGATCAAAGGAACAAACAACACAGCTGATGCCCCCCCCCCCCCCCTCCCTGTCCGTCCGTCCGTCCGTCCGTCCCGTCTCATTAAGGGGCCCACAGAATGGCCTTTTACACATTAACAGCTACCTAGAGCCACAGAAGCCAACATTTAAAATAATAATGATTTTTTTTTTTTACAACTATAGGCTTGGCACAGAGTTTTTAAAAATTCATGCGTTTCATTTTGCTGAAAGACAGATGCTTCCTCGCTTCACAGCTTACCACAGGCTTGTTTTCAGTTTTTTCTTTTTGTAACTTTTTGACGTGGGAGGCGGTGAGCTAGCTCTTTTCCACCCACACGCTAATTCACATTCCGACTGAAATCGGTTTTAAAGGCCTCACAGCCATTCATGTTGGTGGGGGAGGGACGGGGAAATTGTGAGAAGGAACATTCTGGAAGGTAACCGTTAAGTCGTGGAATTACAGCAGCTAAAATAAAAGGGTTAAGGTTAGCTGGTTTAATTGAGAATGACCCCACGTCACCCTGCCCAGCTTTGTTAGTCTGTGAATAATGTGGAAGATTAATGGCAGTTTTCCATTGTCATTTACTTTTGAAAAACAAATGCAAGCTGTATATTTACTTTGTTTTTGGTTTAGCGATGCCATGTCTTCACCTGCAACCTTCATTCACGCTGTGTTTGTCCTTAACTTAGATGAGCGTGATTGTCTATGAATTTGCCAAATTTTGTTTGTGAAAACAAAAATGAACGACTGCAATTTTTTCAAAGTTAATTTGCGAGTGGATTCCTGGGCAGTGTCTTCAAAGGCCTGGCAGGAATTCTGCTGTACACAGCAAAATATTCAGCATGAAACAAGCCCTGACTGAGCTCCAGCTGAGTGCTGTAAACCCTTATAAAGTACATGTGGACTCATAGAAACTTTTGTCAGGGTTGACTTAGCCACAGATGATTTTGCTGTGTACTGTAAATGCACATGTTAAATGTTTGATGTGATGTCTGCCAGACACATAAGCCTCTGTGGACACTGCTAGCCAGTTTTTTTTTTTTGTTTCCGTCTGTTGCATGACCTTGGTGCTTCATGTTCTCCCATTAAACATCTCGCTCATCTCACCTGTCTTGCTTGTGCCACCTTCACACAGACTGACGCGTCTCTGTTCCCCCGTGCTGAATCTGAGGTGAGTCAGAAGGAGCTCCTGACGCATTCTAACGTGATGATAAAGGCTAACGTGCTAAAGGCTAATGTGATATAAAGGCTAACGTGCTAAAGGCTAACGTGATGATAAATGCTAATGTTCTAAAGGCTAACGTGATAATAAAGGCTAACATGCTAAAAAGGCTTATGTGATGATAATTGCTAACGTGTTAAAGGCTAACATGATATAAAGGCTAATGTGCTAAAGGGTAACATGATGATAAAGGCAAACAGGGAAAAAGACTGAAAGGTAGACCTGCCTGGGGTGTTCATCCTGGGGGGGCGCTAAGTTTCAGCGTAGCAGCGTGCTCTGAGTTCTGATTCTGAACCAAGCGCACTGATTGGCTGTACCTTCCCCCTGGGCTGGCGGGGTTCTCCCCAGGCTGGTCTCCGGCTTCGCCAGAAACGCTTTCCTCTGACGCAGCGACCGCGCCGCTCCGCTAGGGGACCGCCACGCGGAAAGAATCTGTCAACCTGTCACTCAATCACAACATTCAGGCACACTAGAGTACAAAATAAATACTGTAGGAAACCCGGAAAATCTGTTTTTAAATGGAATGACAGAACAAATCAGGCGCATTCACCCTCTTATAAATCCACTGACGAACACACCGCAATCATTCTTTGCAGTAAATCATTCATGTAAATATATATAGACAAACATGCACAAGGACACACGTACACCATAACTTCCTCCTAAGTACCATCCCCTATTGAATTCTGCACTATAATAATGCATTCTGTCCGTGGCTTGTTGTGTTATTGCAGGATTATGTATTTAGTGATTATTAGATCAGGGTACAGCATATCTGTTTAGAACACATAATTAAAAAATGAATGATTATTTTAAATCATCCAAAGGTGGGACAAGCTCCAGGGATGTGGGAGGATGGTCTGTGACTATGAATGAGCTCCAGACAAGTCTTGTAAACCCCACAGTGGAGTGAGAAAGGATGATCTCCCCCCTCTCTCTCCCCCCGGTTCTGTGGTTAATTACACAGGCTCCCAGGGCAGAAAGGAACCCCCGGTGATCAGGTTCATTATTTGCAGTTAGGCTGAGTTCTGAGTGCTGACTGCAGCGTGTGAAGCAGCTTCGCTCCGTGAGCGCACTTCAGACTCTCTCTGCCGTCAGATCGCTGCGTGTCCTCAGAGATGACAGTGGATGACATCATCGCAGGGCAAACGTAGGTGACATCATCACAGGGTGGCAGTAGGTGGTGTCATCACAGGGTGACAGCGAGTGACATCATCATAGGGTGACAGTGGATGACATCATCGCAGGGCAAAAGTAAGTGACATCATAATAGGGTGGCAGGGGGTGACATCATCTCTTCCATGTCCTTTGTTTCAGCATCAGCCATGTAGGACCCATCTCAGAGAACAGCCCCGCCAGCTCCATCAGTGGGCGGAGTCAAGAGAAAGCACCAATCACCTCTGAGAAGGAGGATAACAGGTCTACTGACACAATTAAAAAGCTGTTCGTTCGGTTTCATTTTTACTTGCCATTGGACCTTTCTCAAGGCTGTTGTGAATGTGCTTGAGCGCTGGTGTGCGTGTTGTGTTGTTTGTGATGACAGAATTTCATTAAGTGGTCAATTCACTTTAACCTGACATGGGCAGTTTGCTATATGTCTACATTTTGGATGCAGATGCTTCTAATTACAATGTGTGGGATAATGAAGTTGAACTAACTAAATAACTATCAAGTCAGGCTGCAAATGTAATGACTTAGGTTAAAGCTATATGCGATTATGTCAGACAAGGGCAAGGTTCATAAACTAAACATTCAAACAAAATGACATGTAATTCAATTCTCTGCAGACACGTGTCCTGGCAGGAGTTTCTGAAAGAGAGCGCCATCTACATCCTGGCAGCCCGCCCCAACAGCCCTGCTCTGCACCTCTGCCCCCCTCTATAACCCCTCTATAACCCCGCCCCCCATCTATAACCCGCCCCCCACCTCTGTAACCCCGCCCCCCAAGCCCTCGAGGTGAAAGCGGATTGGACGGCCCAGAGAAAGCAGCTGGATCCCGGAGTGACGTGGGCTGTGGAGACACGGCGACTCGCAGGAACTGCAGGAGAAGAGAGGAAGCTGACGACGCGATGGCACACAGACGTTTTTTTTCTTTTTCTCTGCAGAAGCCGAGACTGAGACAGCTCAGCCTCTTTCTCCTGGCTGTCGGTTCCTCTGCTGACCTACCGATCGTTTCTCAGATACACTGCATGCCGGGACAAAACAAGAGCAAGGTGTATCTGAAGACACAGTTCCCCAATTTGTCCTGCTTTAGCACTTGTGTTGAGGCACTGCTGTCTGACTCTTTGAAATCGATCGCGATAAACATGTCTAGGTTAAGAGTACGGTATCAGCTCCTTAAGCCTATAACATATATTGGGGTTTGTTTTAATGTATGCTTTGCTACAACCATAATCATAACTGTAATGTAATGGAAAAAGCACATTTAAGCACTGACACTAAAACTGAATCGGATACAGTGATACTGACTTTGCACTTAAGATGTTTTTTTTTTGTATATAATGATTTAAGAATGTTTACAGCATGCTCCCTGAAGGTATTATGTGGGCTTTGTTTTTATCTGAAATGTGTTTTGAGGACATACAGGACGATTTAAGGACACATTATCTTGAGATAAGGCACTGGTTCCCAAAACCTGGATCTGGGAACCTATCTTGTGATCAGTTAACAGTGTTGAAAACGTGTTTGTTCGGCAATGCAGGTTTGCTTTGGCTGTGAACTCAATAGTTCAACCACACATTAGTTTGCTTCTGTGGCCTGGCTTTCACTATTTCAGTAATTAGGACCAAACTGATTTGACCTGCCGATTTATAATTGAATAATTTAAAAATGTAACATAGGATTGATTGCTCCTATAGCACATTACAGAGAATGGAAGCTTTTGTTGACTGATTACATCTCCTGGGATGTAAATATGGGTGTAAATATTTATTATTCATAGTGCACAGGGATATTTCTGACATAATATGGTCTTAAGAGTAAATTATCCTGCAGGTATGTCCAATGAAGAGCAGATGGCAGATTATTAATATTCAGAGGTTGTAATATTGGTTGTAAACCAGTATACACAGTGGCACCCTCGCTGATATAAGTAAAATAAATATTGCATTCAAAGACGTGGTTGTCAAACTCAAATCCCTTGGTGTGCGGATTCCTTAGCCAATTAATGATTTTAATTAATCGCTGGTGGCAAATTCTATCAAAAACCAGCTGAAAGGAGTACTGGATTCTGTCATCCGTGGTCTAAGAAAAAAAGGGGCACAACAAAAAATGCATATTTAGAAGAGAGCGATTTAAAGATACTAATTGGAAGATGCTGAATGACTATTATTCAACACTCTTAACTCTTAATTCTTTTAACTTTCTGCAACCTTACGCCAGACACTGGATGCATTTCTTTCCCACTTCCTTCCGAAGCTGATGACATCATCGGGGAGGGAGAACATGCATGTGGACGTGTAATGGAGAGATGTCTCGTTTCTTTGTGCTTGGACGTGTCTGGCTGAGCAGAGTGTAACACTTCAATATACTGTATGCATCAGTGATGAAATAAACATACGAAACAAAAACCTTCTGATGACGCTGGTCTCTGTTGGAATGTGTCGTAGTGGCGGCTGGGTTTGGAATGTTCATTTTGTCGCAGCTGCATTTCACTGTGCTGGGCTCTGAAAACTAACACGAGTAAGTAAGTGATACTGGATACAGAACTGGTCCTTTTAAAAAAGTCAACCCATGACACTCTAATTGTGCGTCGGCACACCCAACTCCATGAATGAGCCAGACATTTAATTCCATATCCACAATAATTATACAAAACCATGGACCAACCATGGACCATAATTATAATTCGAATATTATATTAATTAATTTATAGTTGCAGTGTTTTGTGAGGCAATTAACACAATTAAAGGGTTATTATGAGATGGTCAGGGCAGAGACAGCCAAAGTGGGAATTATGAAAGGTGTTAAAAGTTCCCCTTCTGCCTGGTGGATCGATTAGTATCACACCTTTAGGAGCACTTTGTTTACAGGAAGCAGAGCATGGAGAGAGCTGTCCGTACCCTTTTAGAGTCGGTCTGGGGGGAAATGAGATTAAAGTGCAGTAGGAATGCTCGAGGTGCTGACAGACCCTCCGCTGGCAGGCTGAGCAACCGGATCATAATAAATTAATCTGCTCAGCGTCCGAACGGGTGAGACACATGAATAAATGAAGTCTTCGTCCACACAGCTCCAAACTACGCAATGCCTTTAAAGGTACCTAAGGTTGTTTTGTGACTGAAACAACTTCAATAAAACCTAGGTAATGTGTGGGATAGGACAAAACTATAACTTAAGCCGCGTTTCCACCAAAATTACCCGGAACTTTCAGTCCCAGGAACTACTTTACCAGGAACTAAAAGGTTCCTTCAGCCAATGGTTGTCTGCGTTTCCACCAGGGTCTAAAGTACCGCGAAGATTAGGCAAATTAGCCCACTGACGTTGTCGTCGGTCCATCTGTCATATGATTTCTTCTGTAACCCCATACTACCACCGAAGTAGCCTACATTATTTTCTAATAACCGGGACAGCCCGGAGGGGTTTATTCCACTTATATACAACGGGTTACCAACAATGACTATATATGGTTACTTTTGTATTTATTGATTTTCATATATCCTCTCAAACACATTCATTAACAGCAGAAAACATGCACACGTTGTAAACAATTTGCTGTTTTATTACTTTCTCGTTGTCAATTCCATATAGGCTAATCGCAAAATGACAAGAATAGAACGAAAAGTCGGACTTGCGTGAAAATGTAAATTAGTAGTGGTACAGCCACCGTTTGCTTTCTTTCGAAGTTACTGCTAGCCGAGCAGCGAAGTGTGCCCTCCAGATGCGAACCATGCACCATAAATGAGTCCATAGTCTTCCTGGTCTTTTCGTGGAATTGAAAAATGGCAGTAAAATTGAGTAAAATTACGGCAGTCTGAAAAAGCTAAAGCGAAGATTACTAGAATTAACCTGTTATTTTACCCGGATAAAAAGTGCGGAAGGTGATTTCCAGTTTGCTTGTACTGTATCACCAATGTTAATTATGCAGAACTACCGCATACCTCACATAACTGTATCAAACGTTTTGAGTCAATTACAACGGGCTAACAAAGAAAATCCGGAAGAAAATATTCAGCAACCGAATTAATCCGTTTGAATGTTTTGGTAGCCTACGTAATATGCTGTCCCAGCACGAATGCTTAGCATTTTATAAAACGAATACTAAAGCAAGAAAGAACAGAAGAGCACACGTTATAATTCCAAGACGTTGACAGGTTATAACCAAAAGTAGGCTACTGCGCCGCATAACATACAAGTTTGATGTGAAGTTATTATGAAAATAAATTGGTTTGCCGCTGCATATTTTCAAACATGGCGGGTAATGGCGGAAAATAAATACAACACAAATGCTACGAGTACTCGGCCAATCAGAAATGTTCAGCGCTGCAAGCTCCACCCAAAAGGTTCCTGTACTTTCGGAAAGTACTACCCCCCGAGCAGGAACGTTTTGGGGGGTAAAACAAAGCCCCCAGAACTAAATTTAGACCCTAGTTCCTGCGGTGGAAACGCACTGAGTTCCTCAAAAGGTTCCTAGTTCCGGGGTATAGTTCCTGCGGTGGAAACGCGGCTTTAACGAACTACACACAATACATGGCCTATTACACCACATTGATTGTAGCTTTTAATTCATTTATACTTGGTATGTGCTGTATATGTTCAACTCAGCACTTTCCCAGGGATCCACTTCCTCTTTCCCTGGGATCCACTTCCTCTTTCCCTGGGATCCACTTATTCTTTCCCTGGGATCCACTTCCTATTTCCCTGAGATCTACTTCCACTTTCCCAGGGATCCACTTCCTCTTTCCCAGGGATCCACTTCCTCTTTCCCTGGGATCCACTTGCTCTTTCCCTGGGAGGCACTTCCTCTTTCCCAGGGATCAATTTCTGCTTTTTCTGGGATCTACTTTCTTGTTCTCTGGGATAAATTTCATCTTTCTTAATTAATTGCCTGTCAGGGATAAATAAAGTTTATTGAATTGAATTTAATAGAATTTCCTTCTTATATTTGGATTGCAAGTTGCAGCCTCACAGTGTACAGTCAGTTTCCATTCAAATGATGCAGCAGATTTTCTATGGAACACTAGATGCAGTCCTTTTTAATGGTGCATAAACAGCCACCCAGACAGATTAAATAAACTCAAAATGCCCTTCGCAGCATAAAAATGTTTCAGTGAAAGAAAAGCTATTAGAGCCTTTTATCCTTAAACAGGCCATTTCTGCTCTGTATTCTGCAAATGGATGCAACAGGACTCAAGCGAGTTCCATTAAATACAGAATAAATAAAAGGTAACTGCTACATTTTCACATATTATTGTAAAACACTTTCTAAGTTTTTTAAATATCATTTCAGTTTGAATGTATGTTTTTGGCCCAAACAGTTTATGTGTGCGATGAAGGATATTTTAGATATTCACAGAAGCTGTTTTACAACCTTTACAATGACTGCTCTAGGGGCAATCATGAATTCACGGTTTAAAACAAAAAATAAACACATACACTGCATGTAATTCTAGGGCAGCTTGGAATACAACTTCTCAGTCAAATTTTACGGTTTATGCTGAAACGAAAAGAAAAATACAAAATTGAGAATTATTAGAACAGATATATTCACATTTCATATTTTGACTGAACCAACGATCATTCCAGACACCGCAGTGATTCGTAAATACATGCAGAGCATTTAAACAGCAGTTAAACAGGAAGGATTCCATCCTGTAGTTTCTCATGCCTACGTTTGAGGTGTTACTGCGTCTGAAATGCTCACGGACAGGTTGCACTGCATATAGATAGCAACAGATGTCACTTTATATAAAAGATAGCGCTGTATATAGATTGAAAACAATGCTGACATTTGACTGGGCACCCACACGTGTTACCATCTCCATCTGACGAGGGAAACTAACACAGGTTTATTTTTTTCTTTCTGAGGGCTCTCATCAACAATCATAACGCATGAACAAATCCTTCATTCCTGAGATTCAGGTACAACAGCCTGGGCGGATATTTATAGTATAACTGCAGGCTACTGGATTGATCCTTACAGTACCGAACAGTACAGCATTCTCAGCAGCCAAAACCCCAGAAAAAGACCCGATCAGAACCTGACACACGTTCACTTCACGGAACCTTCTGGAAATACAGCAACATTTTTACATACAAAATGTAGAAATCAATAAGGGAATACTGATAATACACAAATAACAGATATGTTTGAGAAGGAAAGAGAGACTCCCCTCACACACAAACACACACACACACACACACTTACACTTACACTTAGAAAGACGTGGATATATCATACACACATATTTATTATAATTATCACAAATGACACATAGATTAACAGTAAAAATGTTGAAAGTAAAAAAGTAAGAATGGGAAGATCATGCAGGTGTTTAATCAATGTGGAGGAAGCTCAGCAGAGGAGCTGGATGTTGGAGTTGTACGCCCATTAAAACCAAACAGGCAACTTTCCACTCAGCTTTTATGAATTATGGAACACCTGCACATCAACGTGGAGGAAGAGAGAGAAAATTGGACCCATGCAAAACACCACCTCCTGCCACCACCACCAACACCTGCACCTCCCACTTCCACCCCCACCCGCACCTGTACCTCCCACTCCAACCTTCCACCCCCCACTCCCACCCCAACCTCCCCTGCCACTCCACACACTCCTCCTCTCCAGGAAATTGTGGGAAATCGCGGGTCAGTCTAATGGGGAGGTCCAATGGCCTGCCACTGCTGATCATGCCACTGCCTCAACGTCTTGCCTTATTCAATCATTTGAAGGAGAAGAATGTACTTGTGGGTCCAAAGCTGAATTTGGCAGGTACAGACCTTGACTGTTTCGAAAAGCATAAATCCTATTCCCCAGTGTAGCAATTGGGTGCTGCAGATGATTGACACTTTTCACGCTGGATGACACTTGAAAAAAAAATTTTTTTTGTAAATTTGGCACCCAATGTGGGGTTGAGCTGGTCCAATTTGTAATGGTCAACCACAAACATGTTCATGCGCAACCGAAAGTACCAATCCGGGAGAGTTCAGACATCCACAGTTCAACTCTGAAACTCGTCAAGCAGACTTTGCACACCGCAGACTACAGTTCAGCTCACACAGAGTGGACTCAGAGGACGATCTTTCATATGCGGCCTTGGCATGCAGTCCATGGGTGCCTGATCAACCACCAGGGGTCACTACAGAGCAATGAAATGCAGACCCCTACCTGACTGGACCCTCCAAACCTGTGGCCAACACACCTGCAACCTGCCAGTGCCGATAATAATAAAATGTTATATTTTTAAACACTCTTTGAGCGTAATATCTTTAGACAGGTCAGGCTGCCCCTGGAGTAAAGCCACTCCCATCTCTATCTCTGGCTCCTTGCATTTTTTCTTGTTTTCTTGCTTCATTTTTAGAAGCGATTCAATGAAATATTGAAGTGTACCTCTGAAAGCATTCTCTACTCTTATGCAACTTGACCCCCACCCACACACACACACAGATAGACACAGACACACACTCATACACACACAGATGCACACACACACACACACACACACAAACACACACGCACACACACACATATACACACACATGCACACACACACACACACACACATATACACACACATGCACACACGCACACACACACCCAATCTGTAACTGCACCTGTATAACCCTTGAAGTACAGCACTCAAAGCACCTCACTGTAACTGCACCTGTATAATCCTGCCTGGCCTGAAGGGCAGACAGTTTTAGCCCACTGTCATTTTAACCCTTTGAAGTGTCAGTGTTCTAGAACTCAATTGCATTCAGTCACCAGCAGTGATTGTGACATCAGCATTAGAATGTTCAGTTAAGAACATTCTAATCACATATTTGTGACCTCACACCTTAAAGGGTCAAAGCCATGATCAGATCAGCCTCGAGAGATTCTGGTGTTTGGCAGGATTTCTGAGGCTGGTGATGTCATCGAGCGCAAGCCCCCCTTTACTCTCTCCCTGTCCCACCACTCTTCTCTCAGTGTGGAGCAGAAATGCAAGCTCTGAAACCTTACTCGAGGAGGCAAGTCAGTGCTGAGGTGTTCCTTTAGACCAGGGGTGGCTAACCCAGGTCCTGGAGAGCCACAGGGTCTGCTGGTTTTTGTTTTTACTCTGCACTTAATTGATCAATTAAAGCAGTTGATTACACAGTTAACTCACCTCACCTGGTTTCTTCAGTCTAAGCGGTTGGTGTATTTATGGTGAAAACAAAAACCAGCAGACCCTGCGGCTATCCAGGACCAGGGTTGGCCACCCCTGCTTTGGACCAATAGGCTCAAATGAGCATGACAGTGCTGCATTCGCACACTGCAAGGACAAATTAACCGAGTTCATTCTAATGCATGATGTGCAATAAATAACTGTGCAAAACACTGTGTAAAATACTAACCAAAACCTGCCTGCTACCACATTTAATTCAATAAATGTCAACAGAAACAGGTTAACAACTACTAAATGGCCCAGTTAAATGTTGGCTAATTTCACATAAAAGTGATTGACAAGTTGGCGCACTGTAATTCCTATCAACTGAATTTTGAATGTAAAATACCATACTTGGCTTAAAGAGATACTTCTTTTTAAAGTGGAAAGCAGGTGCTTGTGATTTCAAATTCTTATCTCAAGTGCATAATAATATTCCTTTGGTCGTCTCATAAGAAAACACACCCATCTGCTGGTCGGTGCTGGTATTGCACCCTCTTGTCGCACCCTCTTCAGTTTAATTAACTAGAGAAGCACTCCACCCTGATCTCAGTGAGTTTAATTAACTAGAGAAGGACTCCACCTGATCTCAGCGAGTTTAATTAACTAGAGAAGGACTCCACCTGATCTCGGTGAGTTTAATGTGCTGGAGAAGCACTCCAGACCTCTGTGGGTGTAAAGTTGTGTAAAGTTATTTTCCATTGGGCCCACTGGTGATTATTATGCATTGGGGCGGGGGGGTTAAATGCATGCATTGGGGTGGGGGGGGGGGGGTTAAATGTGTGCAGTGGGGTGGGGGGGGGGGTGGTAAATGTGTGCAGTGGGGTGGGGGGGTGGGTTAAATGCATGCATTGGGGTGGGGGTGGGGTGGTAAATGTGTGCAGTGGGGTGGGGGGGGGGTAAATCTGTGCATTGGGGGGGGGGGCGTTAAATGCTTGAACATTTATAAGTGGGGAGTAGAGAGGGTCCTGACACACTGCTCTGCAGACCCAATGTGGGCCCCCAAGGGCCAAATAAAGGAAGAAGAGCAGGATGAAAGGAAAGAGTGGGAGAATGAAAATGGAAATAAAGGAGGGGAGGTGAACAGAAGGTAGGAGGAGGAGAGGAGCAGGAGAATGGACACTGGAAGAAAGGAGGGGAGGTGAAGGAAGAACAGTAGGAAGAAGAAGGAGATGAATTATAGGCATGAATTATAAACGTGTGGGAAAAATGATCTTATTTCAGGGCACCAATTACTAATGGGGGGGGGGGGGGGCATGGATTGCTAATTTGAGGGAATGGATTACCGTTTTGAGGAAACAATATATCCAAATGTTCTCCTTTGAGACCTAGGGGGCTCTGTCATAAACATGGTCAATGACAAAAATAAATAAAAAATGAAAAAATCATTTCAGAGCAGTATTAAACAGGAACCCCTGAGTTTTAAAGGAAAAACATTTTCTTTAAAATAGATGTAAGCATTTATTTAGCAAACTTTTTGCGCATGGATATATAAACCATAAGACTGAACTTTATGGTTTGTTTGTATTTGATGTTATGTTATACCTTATCTTATTTTTGCTATTAATATATGAATATAGGTTATTGTTATTTTCTGCAATAAATAAATATTAAAGGAACTGCACTTCGGATTGGAAAATTATTGCCGGTGAGTTTTAAAGGGGATTCTCCTTAGCGAACAGTAAGAGAAGTAAACAATTGAACTAAAGGTAATGGGCCCAATTAAATTCTTTTTTAACCCTTTAATCGACAGAAGTGGGGTCGAGGCCGTTTCTTTGAAGGGCCTCGCGAATGCCATGGAATCGTCGGCGTAACGTACGCCATGTCCCAGAGCTTGACGCAAGCTACGTAAACTCTGTAGAGGCGGGGTCAAAGGGTGGGCTCGTGTAGCAGAGAAGGCGGTCAGAGACACGACTTCCTGCTCCGGGGGAAGCAAGAAACAACCGAAGACGGGGGCAAAGAAAATACACACATAACAGACGTAAGGTTCGCACAGTATTGTTCATTTTCATCTAGATATGTAGCATATATTGTGGAATGCAATATGCAAATGGTTGAATAAAATATATTCTCCGGATGTTCTGCTAATTAGACGCTTGCTAGTGCAAGTGGTGTCGGACTAGCCAGCTAATAAGAGCGCAATAAAGCTGGATGGCTGGCAGGGTTTGGACTCAATTTCAGACTCGAGACATAAATTCAGTTACAACTCTTCTGGTAAATGAACAGGCTAATGAACTCCCATTATGAAATTAAAATTGCAGCTCAAAGATGTTCCTGCATTTACGCGGTGTTTGCTATAATATGTGGCCTCCTTTTGCGGAAACACGCGATCACGAGCCCGTTAGCCTGCTAGCTAATGCTAGCGGGATTGACTGAGGCTTAGTTGAAGGGTACCGTTCAATGGCAGGTACCAGGTATATACGGAAACAAAAATGTGAACTGTAGTAAATTAAATGTGTCTTGATAAGCTGTAATGTTACGTCTGTTAGATGGCATATTCCAACAGTTTGGTAAATGAATTAGCAGCTAAAGATGAACTATTTTGGAGACGAGCTTGCTGAAGCTTTGTCGTAGACTGGTACTGTGATTTTTTGAATGGTCTTGCCAACTGCCTACGGCAGTTCTTAGACGAGTAGCGCGTATTGCACGCAGGTTGAGATTAAATACATTTAAATACACCCTTTTAGCTCTGTAGCAAACTGAATGTAACAGCTAGCCAGTCGGGATTTTAAAACTACAACGTTAGTCAGCCAACAAGCCCCTTGGCTAACTAAAGATACTGGTTACAACATGCGCGGTTCGCGAAGGAGGTCTATTGCAACCGGAGACACCTGTTTTGAAACGTACAGGTAGCTAACGTTAGAGTTATTTTAAGAGGTACGATCTTCCGAATTTATGAATTGCCTTATTCTAAATCACAGTTCGCGCTGTTTCGTCTGTGTGTTGCGTCATGGGACAAAAAAAAACAATATTTATACTTCTGTGTTTGACGCGCAATGATGGAGAAACAATGGGTCAATTGATTTGTGCTTAGCTGGAGTTTAAACCTAAGACCACAGAAGTGAATTACAAGTGAACAGCTCTCCAAATCTGTGAAATAAAGGCTAGCTATTCCAGTTATAATGCAGTTATGTGGTCTAGATGTTTAAACTCAAGCTAAGCACACAGCAATTGACCCAGTTTGATAGTTACTTGATGATGGTCATCATGTTTTGATTTGGGTTCATTGTGATTTGAAACGAATACACACAGGGTCTGCCTGACTTCTCACGGCTGATGTGTGTTTGTTACGGTCTGACTGCTGAAGTAACTGTAAGTGTTGGGGTGGTGTGTTAACTGAGTGTTGGGGTGGTGTGTTAACTGTAAGTGTTGGGGTGGTGTGTTAACTGAGTGTTGGGGTGGTTTGTTAACTGTAAGTGTTGGGGTGGTGTGTTAACTGTAAGTGTTGGGGTGGTGTGTTAACTGAGTGTTGGGGTGGTGTGTTAACTGTAAGTGTTGGGGTGGTGTGTTAACTGTAAGTGTTGGGGTGGTGTGTTAACTGAGTGTTGGGGTGGTTTGTTAACTGAGTGTTGGGGTGGTGTGTTAACTGTGAGTGTTGGGGTGGTGTGTTAACTGTAAGTGTTGGGGTGGTGTGTTAACTGAGTGTTGGGGTGGTTTGTTAACTGTAAGTGTTGGGTGGTGTGTTAACTGTAAGTGTTGGGGTGGTTTGTTAACTTTGTGTTGAGGTGGTTTGTTAACTGAGTGTTGGGGTGGTGTGTTAACTGAGTGTTGAGATGGTGTGTTAACTAAGTGTTGAGGTGGTTTGTTAACTGAGTGTTGGGGTCGTGTGTAAACTAAGTGTTGGGGTGGTGTGTTAACTAAGTGTTGAGGTGGTGTGTTAACTGTAAGTGTTGGGGTGGTTTGTTAACTTTGTGTTGAGGTGGTTTGTTAACTGAGTGTTGGGGTGGTGTGTTAACTGAGTGTTGAGATGGTGTGTTAACTAAGTGTTGAGGTGGTTTGTTAACTGTGAGTGTTGGGGTAGTGTGTTAACTGTAAGTGTTGAGGTGGTGTGTTAACTGTAAGTGTTGGGGTGGTGTGTTAACTGTAAGTGTTGGGGTGGTGTGTTAACTGTAAGTGTTGGGGTGGTGTGTTAACTGTAAGTGTTGGGGTGGTGTGTTAACTGAGTGTTGGGGTGGTGTGTTAACTGAGTGTTGGGGTGGTGTGTTAACTGAGTGTTGGGGTGGTTTGTTAACTAAGTGTTGGGGTGGTGTGTTAACTAAGTGTTGAGGTGGTGTGTTAACTGTAAGTGTTGGGGTGGTTTGTTAACTGAGTGTTGGGGTGGTGTGTTAACTAAGTGTTGGGGTGATGTGTTAACTGTGAGTGTTGAGGTGGTGTGTTAACTGTAAGTGTTGAGGTGGTGTGTTAACTGAGTGTTGGGGTGGTGTGTTAACTGAGTGTTGGGGTGGTGTGTTAACTGTAAGTGTTGGGGTGGTGTGTTAACTGAGTGTTGGGGTGGTGTTTTAACTGTAAGTGTTGGGGTGGTGTGTTAACTGTGAGTGTTGAGGTGGTGTGTTAACTGTAAGTGTTGAGGTGGTGTTAACTAAGTGTTGGGGTGGTGTGTTAACTGTGAGTGTTGGGGTGGTGTGTTAACTGAGTGTTGGGGTGGTGTGTTAACTGTAAGTGTTGGGGCGGTGTGTTAACTGTGAGTGTTGAGGTGGTGTGTTAGCTGTAAGTGTTGGGGTGGTGTGTTAGCTGTAAGTGTTGGGGTGGTGTGTTAGCTGTAAGTGTTGAGGTGGTGTGTTAACTGTAAGTGTTGGGGCGGTGTGTTAACTGAGTGTTGAGGTGGTGTGTTAACTGTGAGTGTTGAGGTGGTGTGTTAACTGTGAGTGTTGAGGTGGTGTGTTAACTGTGAGTGTTGGGGTGGTGTGTTAACTGTGAGTGTTGGGGTGGTGTGTTAACTGTAAGTGTTGGGGCGGTGTGTTAACTGTGAGTGTTGAGGTGGTGTGTTAGCTGTAAGTGTTGGGGTGGTGTGTTAGCTGTAAGTGTTGGGGTGGTGTGTTAGCTGTGAGTGTTGGGGTGGTGTGTTAACTGTAACTCGCAGAACAGTGGTATCTCTCACAGCTCCGACTGCTAAAGCTGGCAGTATACTCAGTAAGAAGAAAGAACTTCAGGATTGAGAACCACCGGCGAACATGTCCACGAACACTGTTGTCGGCATACTCAGTGAGAACACCGCACCGTTTAAAGTCACTCCACGCCGCTGGGGCGTGAATAATTACGAGGCAGCTATTAACCGGGGCTGGAATGTCGCCCAGACCTCCGTCTCACGGCTACGCCATGGTTGTATAAAGAGAAGGGCTACGCGAGATCACAACACACAACAAAAAGTTTAAAGTGTTTAAAGTGGCTTTAGTTTATCTAGCTATGCAAAAGAAGAAGAAAAGGTGAAGAAGATGGTACGTTCGCCCTCTAAATCAGAGTAGGATGGAGAATGGAGAGTCTTGTCTGTACATTCGGCAAATGCGAGTTTAGACGAGGGGGCCCACTTTCTCTTATTTCCGAATGTGTGCTAGGCGTTTTGATGACTTGCTGAAACGAGTAGCACCATTCATCAAACATGCGGGAACTCACAGAATTCCCATCTCTACAGAAGAGAGATTGGCGTTGACTCTCCGTACATTAGCCCTCTGAACTCTCAACCGTGACGTACCCAACTATGTGATATTTGGACCAATAGCTGAGATGGGGAGGTCGGAGAACAAGAAATAACTTTTAGAAAAGTTCTCCCTGGAGGCCGTCGTACACTGCACCGTATGAACAAACAACACTGTGTCTTTTTGTTCGTCAGTTGTTCTGATTGCTTCGTTTTGCTCAAAAAGTTCTACTTCGTATGAAGTATACTGCCTACTTAAACAGTGACAATGCTAAGTGTTCATTCATTGTCTGTATTATTATGAATAACTTGTTGCGTTTGGTTTAAAATGTTTGTAAAGCACTTTGTGCACCTGCAAGAGAAAAGTGCTGAATAATGGCATTGCTATTATTCTTAATGTTTTAGGGCAATTTAAAAGTACTTTCTACCTGAGCATGACAATATAAAGTTGCTTATATAATGATTAAACTTCTTTCACGTTTTGTATGCTTTGGAGCACAGATTTAATATGACCAGTGTGTCCACAAAAAAGAAGGCACATTATTAACATTACAAAGCAGAGTCAAAGTAAGGCCTTTTAGTCAACCGCAAGTGGCCCATTTCACTAAATGAGCCAACAATTATTATTCGCACCAGCACTCTATTGTTTTTTTCCTCAGTTTATACAAGAATATGAGTTTAGATGTAAGCTTTAGTCTAATTACTAAATTACAGCTTGTAAAGATGAGGTGCTGACTGGGATCGCACATGTCACATCCGTCATGTTTTTGAGGGAAAGTTTCTGCAAAACGATTATGACTCTGTATATTCAGCTAAGTTAGACAGAGGTCATATGACCAGCTTTATATTGGAACTTATTGGTGTCTTGACATTTTCCCTCCTGTTTTTGAGGGCTGTGTATTTGTTGGTAGCTTTTGCTAGCCGTTACAGTACTGACTTCTGTCCAGAGAGGGTTGCATAGCGTTTTGCATTTATACGCCGTATGCATTTGTGCGGCTGGATACTGAAACAATTCAGGATAAGCACCTTGCATAAGGATGCAATGGCAGTGTTCTATGTGGGAATCGAACCTGCAACCTTTAGGTTATTACAAGCCCAGTTCCCTAACCAATACACTACACTGGAGACTACATAGCTATACTGTCAGTTTTCAATATTACTCTCATGATATGAACATAAACTGCTTTCAGTTAATAATTATTGGTTTATGATGATCTATTGATAACCATTCTTTAGCATATCAGCATTTTGCACACTGTCCTGCCTGTAAAAAAAAAAAAAAACAGTTGCATCTGTAACACTGTTGTTTGATTGGTCCGGGATTGCATTACCTCTGTGTTACCAGGGCGATCCACAACCAGGCCAATGGCGGACGGGAGGATCTACGTGGGGAACCTTCCTCCGGACGTGCAGGAGCGGGACATAGAGGACCTGTTCTTCAAATACGGAAAGATCCGCGACATCGAGCTGAAGAACAACCGCGGCACCATCCCCTTCGCCTTCGTCCGCTTTGAGGACCCCCGGTGAGGCATGCACCCCCAAACACGTCCCAGCATGCACCCCCAAACCTCCCAGCATGCACCCCCAAACACGTCACAGCATGCACCCACAAACATGTCCCAGCGTCCACCGCCAAACACGTCCCAGCATGCACCGCCAAACACATCCCAGCATGCACCCCCAAACACGTCCCAGCATGCACCCCCAAACACGTCCCAGCGTTCACCCCCAAACACGTCCCAGCGTGCACCGCCAAACACGTCCCAGCGTGCACCCCCAAACACGTCCCAGCGTGCACCCCCAAACATGTCCCAGCATACACCCCCAAACATGTCCCAGCGTCCACCGCCAAACATGTCCCAGCATGCACCCCCAAACGCGTCACAGCATGCACCGCCAAACGCGTCCCAGCATGCACCGCCAAACACGTCCCAGCATGCACCCCAAACATGTCCCAGCATGCACCCCAAACATGTCCCAGCATGGACCCCAAACATGTCCCAGCATGCACCCCCAAACCTCCCAGTATGCACCCCCAATCATGTCCCAGCATGGACCCCAAACATGTCCCAGCATGCACCCCAAACATGTCCCAGCATGGACCCCAAACATGTCCCAGCGTGCACCGCCAAACATGTCCCTGTACGCACATGTCCCAGGGTTTCTCTGTTCCTGCCAATACATTCTGTGAATTAAGGGATGCCTATGGGGGCAGTTTGTGTCTGTAACTGGTGTGCTCATGTCGGTAACTGTGGGGTGCTTGTGTACGTAACTGTGGGGTGCTTGTGTCTGTAACTGTGGGGTGCTTGTGTGTTGGTAGCGGTTTGTCTGTAACTGGGGTGCTTGTGTCTGTAACTGTGGAGTGCTTGTGTGTTGGTAGCGGTTTGTCTGTAACTGTGGGGTACTTGTGTCTGTAACTGTGGAGTGCTTGTATGTTGGTAGCGGTTTGTCTGTAACTGGGGTGCTTGTGTCTGTAACTGTGGAGTGCTTGTGTGTTGGTAGCGGTTTGTCTGTAACTGTGGGGTACTTGTGTCTGTAACTGTGGAGTGCTTGTGTCTGTAACTGTGGGGCGCTTGTGTCTAACTCTGGGGTGCTTGTGTCTGCAACTCTAGGGCAGTGCTGGTAACAGTTTGTCTGTAACTCTGGGGTGCTTGTGTCTGTAACTGTAGGGCTCTTGTGTCTGTAACTGTAGGGCTCTTGTGTGTTGGTACGGTTTGTCTGTAACTGTGGAGTGCTTGTGTCTGTAACTGTGGGGTGCTTGTGTCTGTAACTCTGGGGCGCTTGTGTCTGTAACTCTAGGGCAGTGCTGGTAACAGTTTGTCTGTAACTCCGGGGTGCTTGTGTCTGTAACTGTAGGGCTCTTGTGTGCTTTGTCCTGCAGGGACGCAGAAGACGCCGTGTATGGACGCAACGGCTACGGGTTCGGCGACTGTAAGCTCCGTGTGGAATACCCGCGCTCGTCCTCCAAGTTCAGCAGCCCCATGGGAGGGGGCCCCCGGGGCCGCTTTGGCCCCCCCTCCCGGCGCTCAGAGTTCCGCGTAATTGTGACAGGTACGTAGGAGCCCCCACCACCCCGCTGCTGCACAGCCCCCCCCCCTCACACCACACAGTGCACTGCACTACAGACCCCCTCACACCACAGCCCAAGAAGCCATTACCGGTCAACACTTCACACACACACACACACACACACACACACACACACACACAGGTACGTAACAGCCCCTACCCCACAGCTGCAGCAGCTCAATCCGGACTACAGACCCACTCACACCACACAGTGCACTTCACTACTGGAGAACTGTAGTTTGATGGTGCTGTGTGTGTTTAGAATGTAACATTATTAGAACATAGATTGCAACAAATGCGTGATATTCTAAATTTGAGCGCGAGTTCTGTTTACTCTTATTGGTAGCATCCTCACTCTCCAACATTTCTATGGGGACAGGTACAATTACACACATACACACACACATGCATACACACAGGGCTTCTGTAAAACCCTGCTCTAGACGAGCGAGTGTGGCTGTGTGATGATGTCATCAGCGTGCGCCCTCCGCAGGCCTCCCCCCGACGGGCAGCTGGCAGGACCTGAAGGACCACATGCGGGAGGCGGGGGACGTGTGCTTCGCTGACGTGCAGCGGGACGGCGAGGGCGTGGTCGAGTTCCTGCGCAGAGAGGACATGGAGTACGCGCTCCGCCGCCTCGACAGGACCGAGTTCCGCTCGCACCAGGTGAGCGCACCTGCGTATTACTGCACCTGCAGGTATACACGTCCATGGTTAGACACGCCCACGCCTGCGGGTAGACATGCCCACACCCACGGTTAGACACGCCCACACCTGCAAGTAGCCACAGCCACAAATGGATTTTCATTGCAGTTGTGTTTTTGGCCTGCAGGGGGAGATGTTGTGCTAATGTGGTTCTGTGTGTGTCCTGCAGGGGGTGATGGTGTACTAATGCGGTTCCGTTTGTGTCCTGCAGGGGGTGATGATGTGCTAATGCGGTTCTGTTTGTGTCCTGCAGGGGGCGATGGTGTGCTAATGCGGTTCTGTTTGTGTCCTGCAGGGGGCGATGGTGTGCTAATGCGGTTCTGTTTGTGTCCTGCAGGGGGCGATGGTGTGCTAATGCTGTTCTGTTTGTGTCCTGCAGGGGGCGATGGTGTGCTAATGCGGTTCTGTTTGTGTCCCGCAGGGGGAGACTGCTTATATCCGGGTGCATGAGGAGAGGGGTTCCAGCTGGGGGCGCTCACGGTCCCGCTCCAGGTCGCGGGGTCGTTACTCTCCTCCTTACCAAAGCAGGGCCTCCCCGCCCCCCCCGCTACCATTCCCCCCCACCCAGACGCCACTCCTCCCGCCACAGCCCCCCCTCACGCCACAGCCCACCCTCACGCCACAGCCCCCCCTCACACCACAGCCCACCCCGCCATTACCGATAAACACACACACACACACACACCCCAGCCCAACATTACCGATAAACACACACACACACTCACTCACACACCCACACCCCAGCCCAACATTACCGATAAACACACACACACTCACACACCCACACCCCAGCCCACCATTACCGATAAACACACACACACACTCACTCTCACACCCCAGCCCACCATTACGATAAACACACACACTCACACACACCACAGCCCACCCCGCCATTAACGGTAAACACACACACACACACACCACTGCCCACCTCACCATTATTGGTAAACACAGATTACGCAACAGGCTACACAACGGTATTTTAGTTTTATTTTCTTCCCTGTTAATTTACATTCCATTATCAGGACTGTTCCCCAAGGCCTTAATCTGTAGAATCTCCCAGAGAGACGGTTTTGGGAGGCAGAGCATCTGGGGCAGGAGCCAATGGCAGGAGAGAGCTGCACAGAGTGGCTGGGGGAGGAGCCAATAGCAGGAGAGAGCCGCACAGAGTGGCTGGGGCAGGAGCGCCTCGCGCAGAGCGTCTGAAAGACTGTGGACACACTCGCTTCGGACGGCTCTGGACACGGTGCTGCCCCACGTCGTGAGCACAGCGTTACCATGGTGACCCCTCGCAGCTCTGTTCTTCTATCTGGAATGTTCCAAAGCGCCGCCTGTCGTCACGGAAACCTGAATTTCCAGACGTGTGCTCTGGCCAACTTCTCCTTCTAGACAATTGTTTGTGTACTTTTTTTTTTTTCTCCCAGTAACTGAAACAAAACCGTTTTAAACTGGTTTCTACACCCGAGTTGTCATCGTGTACTTTGTATCCTGTAATTGCAGTTTATAAAAGTTTTTTTTTGTTTGTTTCATTTTGTTTTTGGTTTTTTTCAATTAAAAGATTAAATCAAAAGAACTGCTCCTGACTGTTGCTGTTGTCTGCATTTGAGTGCTGTGTCCATTCTCCATATTACTGGTGTGCTCCTCATGGCCATGAATTGATAGTAGTCAGATGTTGTTCACTGTATAAAACGTATTTTATAAGACACAGTATTGACTCCATAGAGCATGAATTCTGTGGAGACTGGTGATTTCTGTCGAAGACCGAAGGGGGACGTGACAAAGGTGGTGGACTATAAATAATATCAACTGAAATGCAGGATACAGGTGATACACTGACAGGCACACTGAGCTGTTTTGAGAGGGTATAGTGTTCTATCTTTTACAATACATTTGTTAGAGTATTGTGTGCAGTTCTGGGGACCGCACTATTAGAAAGATATAGAAGCTCTGGAAAAGGTTCAAAGAAGAGCAACCAAAATGATTAAAAATGGTATGAAAGATAAAAGCTATGAGGAAAGACTTAAGATGCTTAATTGTTGGTTGTTGTGTTCTGTCTGAAAGGCAAACTATGACTGAGCTGTGTTTTAAGTCATAACAGCAGTTTCTAGTGCACGTTAAATATGGTAATTCATCAGTTATGAATTCCACAAGCCAGTTTAAATTTCGCTAAAGTGACAGAAACACGCAGGAGTTGGGGGTTGCCAGGAATGTGTGTGTCACTGACTAAACTCTCCACTCCCACTGCTATCAATAGTGTCACGTGATTACGTATTTTTGTAGGCCAACTCCGGAGTTACTTCCGCCATGGGCTGCCTCGAATAATTTCCCATTCATTTTCCCCCATAGACATTTATTTTTGTCAAAAACAAGGTCTGTGGTTAACATATGTCGAAGAGAGTTTCTCGTTTTGCTCCACGAGATAAAGTACACCCATTTATGTATCAACCATGAATTTGGAAGCCGTTATGTGCTTTAAAAAAGTAAGTTGCTAACAAGCTGCTATGTTGAAACTACAACGGTCGTCACGTGCAGGCGGGCTCGTAAGTAAACTTGAGATGCTGCTAGCCACCAAAGTTGCTACTCTGCTATTTCACATTGCGTTGGTTTGTTAACTTAATATGACTCGTGAGTAATGAATTTTCTCCACCAAATCACTAACACAAACCACTTCGTTCACACAATCTCATTTCATGCGGCTAGCTAACGTTTCACTGAAAAGTAGTCTCACTCACCCAGAATATTCTGTCTTTACATGGTTGAAGAATGTTTTCTTGCTGTGTTGTACTCGGTAACACGCCGTGTCCAAATTCCATTTTGCTCTTAGCTCTGGTTATTTCAACTAGCTCCAGGCCAGCACGGCAGTGAAACCTAAAATTCTTCAGACAGCATGCTGATAAACCCGACGTTTAAGTACGCACAGCGGTGTCCAATTCTTGAAATATCTGCCAATATTAAACTCAAATGTCTTATTTCTAATCACTTAAAAAAAAAAAAAAATCTTGTTCTAGCCAATGTAGACCACGTGGAGGTTGAATCTGCACCGTGGAATTGAGAGGTAACTAAAAAATGACTATTAGTACCACAGAACTACTGTTCTAGTTGAATGAACAGGCATGACAGGCCTAGACTTAACTTCAGAGTGGATCTAGCATCCTCATAGGCTGACAAATGTACCTGGACCAGTTTTTCTTGGTTCATCTTCACATTCAGATTGAAATATTTTAATTTGATGCTGTAAGTGTCTTTTTTTATACAATGTTGTTTGTTAGAAACACCATTTGTAATTATCTGCTAGTATCCTGGGTTAAACCCAGGTTATAGCCTACATGGCCACCGGAACAACGGGGGCCAAACTCCCATTTGACCCGGCACGACACATATTTTCATTTTCAGAAAACACAACCTATTGTCACAAAATATTTACAGTGTAGCTTTTTTTAACCAATTTTTCTTATAAACAGCACTGTTGATTTCGATGGTAACTATTTTCAGTATTATGGTTCCATTCTGCGTTGATAGAGAAGCGTACATTTAGTCAATGGTGCTGTGGTGGGACCATAGACCGTATAAGGTTGGGACAGAAACGCTGTTGAAAATAAACAGGCACCGTGACACCATAAAGGTGTGTTTTTGAAGAACGGACGCTATTTTAAACAGCATAAACTGTTGAAACGTGCAGCTGAAAATGGTGTGTTGTTCTGGACCAGTCGTTTGTTTAGCAGGTGAATTATGACTGGTTCAGAATGATACGCTGTTGGCTGTCGCAGTGCATGGGTGACGCCTGGCTGTCTAACCCCCACAGGATGGTAAATGGACTGCATTTATATAGTGCTTTTATCTGTATAACCAAAGCGCTTTACAATTGATGCCTCTCATTCACACACACACTCACACGCCAACGGCGAAAGGCTGCCTTGCAAGGCGCCAAGCAGCTCGTTGGGAGCAATTAGGCGTTAGGTGTCTTGCTCAGGGACACTTCGACACTCCCAGGGTAGGGGATCGAACCCGGCAACCCTCCGACTGCCAGACAACCACTCTTACCTCCTGAGCTATGTCTCCCCCACTCAGACACACAAAACCTACAAAGCACAACAGCACAATAACAGTACAAAAACAAAACAGAACAGCTGTATTTTTAAAAAATCAGCCTTTATTTCCATTGTTGTATTCAACTTTATGATATAATGGATTTTTCATAGACAGCAATGTGCAGTTTATACCTTTGTTCAAATAGTAAAATTATTTCCATTTTGATTAGCATAAATCGGGTATAATAAGGTTCTTAAAATCATATAAATCTCACCCCAGCCTTCACTGACGGCTCCCTACCACATATGCACCTTTCAAATTCACAACATTTTTCATTTTAAATATTTATACACGTACGCAAGGACGCGCACACACACACACACCACCCTGTACCACTGAAAGAAATGACAGTGGTGGCAAAACTGACAGGTGAGACCAGGAAGCAGACAAATTATGTGAAGCCACCATTACAGGGCCACAGCTCCACGAAAGAGCTACAGCAACAGACACATCTTTACAGTGTGCAGCATTATGAAGACAAAGTAAAGAGAAACAGTGTCAGGTGCAGTTATGGCACACGTAACCCTCAACTTTAAGGCCTTTTCTAAGACGCGCGTTTTGGCAAATAAAAGTTGTGCACTGACACTCTAAGACAGGAATATTCTACTCCATACTGTCTATGAAATATGCTTGTGTGCGCACATGAGTGCACGAGTGTTTCATATTGCTATGGTGTCTGTTCCCTCAGACACAGTGGAGTGCATTCTGAATTAATCTGGCTCCTCACTTTTGCGCATTACCACACATCTGACTGCAGGTGGCAGCACATAACAAGAAAATGAATGTCACAATCTGTCTCATTTCTGAGTTACTACACTCCTGAACATGGATGGGTGGAAAGGGCGAAACGAGCTCAGACAGGATGACACTCACAACATTAACGATAGACAGCCCCGTCCCTTTCCCCAATAAAAAAAGTAAAAATTGTATATCAAACGTACATTTCGACGTCTGAATAAATTTAATGTGAAATAAAATCAAGTAAATTTTTTTTTTTTTTAAAGGTAGATGCTGCACTTCATTAGCAATGAAAGAAGAGGGTTTCCCCGGTTCCCGTTTGTGATCAGAATCTGAAAGACTGATACCAGTTCACCCACACTAAGAGTCTGAACACCCATCACCCTATGGGGTTGTGGAGATTTAAAACAGCGACATGGTCTGAATGGACTATGTACAGCAGGAGACAAAGACATAACAATGGTTCTGCTGTCTCTATAGCCCGACCAAGGAGCGGTACAGTCCTCACCTACACTAGAACTACACCCCTTCTCACATACCTTTCAGGTTCAGGACAGGTTACCATTCTGAGCTGCTGGGATACAGCTTGTGTTCTCTGTTCACTCTCACCTGACCACTTTATCTGGAGGAACCGCAGAACACGCCAGAAGCAACTTTCTGACAAAACAGCTTCCGATTGCGATCGTACAGCATCTGAAAAATGAGTCTGCATCTTCAGTCGTTTTGAAATCAAAGGCTGTTGTGATTGGTCTCGACTCACAGATAACCTGGCTCTGGTGCAGTGCTGGTGCTGTATTAGACTGCTGTGCTGAAATGCGTACGCAACCTTCCAGTCTCACCTGCTGATATTCACTTTCTCCATTCCGCACTGGCTCTCCCCATCCCTCTCTCTCACTTCTCCCCCTCCCGTTCTCTCCTCATCCCCCTGTCTTCTCTTCCTCTCTCCGTCTGTCTTTCTCTTCTCCACCTCCCCTTTCTCTTCCCCTCTTTCATCTATTCCTCACTCTCCCTTTTCATCTTCATTCATCCCTCTTTGCACTTTTTTCTCTCAATCCATCTCTCCTTTCTCTTTCTCCCTCGTTCTGACTGGATGTCTCCCATCCTCTCTCTCTTCTCCACTCTTCCTCTTTCTCCTCTATCCATTCTGTCCTCACTTTCTCTGCTTTAAGGTGTGCTGTGCTGAGACACATTGTGATGTCAGCAGTGATGTTACAAGGCCAAAGCCACACCCAGGAACTGCCTGTCCTGTTCTCAGGTCACACCAGTGACAGCTCTCATCTCCATCAGGAAAAGACTCAGATATGTACAGACACCCTGAAAGTAAAGAGCTTCACCATAATAAAGGCAGGAGGAAAATCTCTGTCGCAAAAGAGTGCTTGTTGTTAGAGAAAAAAGTTGTCCAGTACCAAGAATCACCAGAATCTCCATCACGATTGACTCACTCTTCCCAAAGAGCACATCAGGCATGAATAATCAATCTTCAGAACCTGAACCCAGCAGCACTGAGGCGAATAAGTGAGTCCTCAGTCCACTGTCTGGCAGGACACGGGCCCCCAGAGAAGAGTAACCGGCACCCTCCTCCCAAAAGCATTCCAGAGATTTGGGCAGGACAGGCGGGAGATCCGAAGGGTCGCTCCTCAGGAGGGGCAGTTAGACATTTAGTGTTGCTGTCATGGCGATGGAGCTGTGCTATCTGGGATATGCAGATGGCTGAAAGGTTGTGGACTCCTCGTTGTGATTCTGGTTCTGGCCCTGGTCCTGGTTCTGGTCGTGGACCCTGGTGCTAGGTCTTTATGACATGGCCCAGCTGAGAGGCTATAGGCGAGCAGAAAGGATGGGACAGAAGCTTTGGAGACTGGGGTCCTGCAGAGTTCTGCCCAGTTCAGAGAAGCACGCCCCATTGGGGACGGGGTTACCCCTCTGATTTATGTCAATCATCTTAAGGGCTGTTGCACCCTCAGAAAGCAGACACAGACAGACACACATACACGCAGACAGGGCCGTGGGTTTAGCTCCCTCTGGTTGAGTCGGACAGACGGACAGACGGATCCAAGGAGTTCAGCCCACTCTGGTGGAGGTGGAGAGACAGAGCTGTGGGGCTGGGCTCTCTCTGGTTCAGGCAGACAGATGGACAGACGGACAGAGCCCAGGGGTTTGGCCCAGTCTGGTGGAGGTGGAGAGACAGAGCTGTAGGGCTGGGCTCTCACTGGTTCAGACGGACAGACGAACAGACAGACAGATCCCAGGAGTTTGGCCCAGTCTGGTGGAGGTGGAGAGACAGAGCTGTGGGGCTGGGCTCTCTCTGGTTCAGGCAGACAGACGGACAGAATGCCTCAGACTCGGGAGAGGAAGTTGAGGTTGAGGCAGGCGGGGATGTGTAGGGTCTCCAGACTGAGGGCGGAGGGGGTGTAGGGGAACAGCACAGGGAAGGTGTGCTTAGTGTCCACCAGCAGCTGACCACTGTCATTGCGATCCTGCAACTGACCCTGTGTGTGAGAGAGGGAGGGGGAGGGAGTGAGAGAGGGGGAAGAGACAGAGAGTGGGGAGGAGGGGGAGAGAGAGAGGCAAGGAGAGGGACAGAAAAGGAGGGAGAGAGGGGAAGAGAGAGAGGGAGGAGGGGAGAGAAAGACAAAGAGAAGCATGTGTCACTGTGTGGTACAGTGGTAGTGGGACATGGTACTGCATTTATAGAACGATATTACTCAGGGGTTAAGGCAGTGTAAAAGACCGCCCACCTGTATAGTCCTGATGAAGGACACAGTGACTCTCTCCTCAAACTCGTTGAGCGGCGTGTAGAGGGTGAGGATTTTCACGATCTGCAAGAGGAAGTTTCACAGTGAGCAGCAATGATCAGGTGGGAGGGAGGGGGTGGATGTGGATGGAACACCTGACCCAGAGTAGGCCTGTGTGCGCTGTGTGCAGACGGGAGAGCCCCAGAGGGTGTCGGTGGCTGCGGATTTTTGTGGTCTCCGTTAAATCAGCCGACAATTACATTTAGGGTTTAGGATTAGGCTCTAGGGATTAGGGTTTATGATTTCGGGATTAGGGGTTAAGGGTTAGGGATTAGGGTGTAGGGATTAGGGATTAGGGGTTACCTGTGGTGTAGTGAGAGAAGCGCAGAGGGAGCAGATGGCCTCTGCATCCTGGGAGGTCTTCTTCTTGACCTGCAGCAGCTGAGCGGCCTGAATGATGGGCTCCATGGTGGCCACAGACCCGCTCTGCTGCAGGTTCTTCCCCCGAAGCCACTCCTCCATCTGACTGACGTTGTACCTGCAGGAACCACCAGGGGTCACTCAGAGAGACTGCAGGAGATACACTCAGCATTCACACACACGCACACACACGTACACGCACACGTGCACACACACACACACACACGCTCGGCAGGTTACCTCAGCTGCATGCCCGTGCTCCAGGAGCACACGTCCTTGCGCAGCAGCAGGTTGTTGAGGGTGACGGAGTTGATGCAGTAGAACATCTGGCGCACCACCTGCTGGCTGATCTCGGGGTCGAGCCCGTGGGCCCCCATGGTGCTGTGGAACTGGCCCAGCTGCCGGATCAGCGCCTCCAGCGTGTAGCCGCCCGGCCCGCCCGACTCGCAGTCCATGCTGGAGGACCGGTTCCGGTAGCCCATGGGCTTCACCCCCGCCAGGCTGGGGATGCTCTCGCTCTCCAACATGGCCGACACTGGCGGGACGACAGGAACGTCAGCAGGCCTCAGGGACAAAGCCCTGCAACACACGCTCCTTAGGGTTCGACTCCAACCTCTACTGGACCTAATTCGGAACGTCCAATTAGCTGCAATCACAGTGGGGTTCATACGCAAACCCAGTGCCCATTTAAAAGAGTGTAGACACCCGCGGTTCTCCTCCGAAAGACATGGTGTCTCCAGCCGCTTCTTTTCACACTGCAGACTACAGCCAAGCTCTAACAGAATGGAGTCAGAGGAAGACCTTTCATATGCAGCTTCAGGATGCAGTCTGATTGACCAACAGGGGTCACTAGTGAGTGATGAAACGCAGACCCCTAACCAACTGAACCCTCCCATTCAATCACCAACTGCCTATCACCCTACATCACCCTATGGCACGGTCTGGATTCGATCAGAAACCATGAGGCTCATTTACAGCATGGTGCCTCAACCAAATGAGAATCCCAGCAGCCGAATGCTATTCTGATTCTTCAGCACAACTTCCACACTCTCAGATGAAAAGCATGTTATTTATATCATAGCCACTCAGCCGCATCACATCAGAAGCCTGACTAAAGGAATCGGAACGTCGAGTTTCATTCTTATGAAAACTGACACTGACATTAATATTTATGAGATTTCCTCAGCTGATGGAAAAGAGGTTTTCTTTTTTGTTAAAGTGATAAAATGAGGCTGCAGTGGACAGGAGGCCCCAGCAGGGGGAGCTCTTATCGATCATAGGCTGCAGTGGACAGGAGGCCCCAGCAGAGGGAGACTGTGAACTCTTACCAATCATAGGCTACAGTGGACAGGAGGGCCCAGCAGGGGGAGACTGTGAGCTCTTACCGATCATAGGCTGCAGGATGGCCTCAGCCACGCGTACCAGCTGCTGGTAAATCTGGATGGACAGGTCGCTCAGCACCTGCCGGTACTCGGCCAGGTCGAAGTTCTTCAGACAGTGCTCGTTCTGCTTGGCCGTGTTCTGGGTCATAAACGCCTGAAAGGGCCAATCAGAGCAGAGACAAAACTGACCAATCAGAGCAGAACAGATTACCTTACTGACCGTCACCTGTTTTAGCTCCAGGAGAAAAACAGGAAACCTGAATATCAAGTGCAGGCCCACCTCACCTCACTGTACAGCACAACATTATAACTTTATAACCATTTCAACAACACTCTTTGTGTTCTCACCTCGTCCCCGCTGTACTGCTTCAGACAGTGCAGGAGCCTGCTGGTGTTGGCCAGCCAGAAGGAGGTCATCTCAAAGTCATTGTTGTGTTTCTGCAGAAGGAGGACAGCACACCTGTTACACATTACAGCACAGGACACACTACACGTGTGCTATACATGACACATATATGCATTCATCAGCTTTAATCAGAGCCCTGGTGTGTTTGTTTCGCACGGACACCGCGGTGCGTGCGATCAGTACCTTGAGAACCTTCTTGATGGCGTTGATTGTGGATGTGAGCAGGGAGTGCACTTTCTGGTCGTCGTTAATGTAGTCCGCATGGCGGATGCACATGAACATGATGTAGGCGGGAAGACAGGGCACTGTGGCCGACACCGTTCCCGGCTTCATATCTGGGGGAGGGGGGGGGAGAGGCGAGAGAGCCAAAGGGTGAGACCGAGACAGAGAGGGAGTCGGAGAGGGATAAGGAATGACAGTGAGTGAGAGTCAGAGACCCACACACATAAATGACAGGCTTTGTAATGCAGACTCACCTGTCACCAGGTTCTTGACCAGCTGCTGCTCGTCCTCCTTGCTGTACTCCAGCATGCCCTCAAAGTCCTTATCCTTGCGCTGGACCGTCACCTGGCGGGTCAGCTCGGGCCGGGCCCGGCTCGTCTGCAGGGCCGCCTGGGACACTGTGGAGCAGGAGGAGCCTGAGTAACTACAACACCCTTATTTATGCAGTCAAAGAGCGCTCACACAACACACACAACAATATGCGCCAACAATCAGACAAATATGCACAGAGTTCATTTTTTAAATGTTTATAAGTTCATATGAACACGTCTTTAAAAGGACTTTTAGAGAAAGCGCTAAACTTTGCTATTCTGATCACTTCAGGAAGACTGTTCCAGGGCCTGAAACAGTCTTCTCTCCAGGACCTGAAGAACCGCAGGCTCTGCTGGCTTTTGTTGCTACTCAGCACTTGAGCAGCACAGCTGAGTAGTGACAAAAACCAGCAGAGCCCGCGGTTCTTCAGGTCCAGGAGTGAAGCTGTTGGCCGGTTAAAGCAGTTCATTACACAGCTAACTCGGGTCAGCTTGTTTCTTGGGTCTGAATCGGCTGCTGATATTAAGGCCAAAACAAAAACCAGCAGATCGGGACCAGGATTGAGGATCACGTTGGTACTGAGGGCTTCTGACACAAACCCTTCCAACATCCCCCACTCCAGTGTGAGACTGCCTCTGGTCCTCACCTTCCAGCTCCTGGACCTTCTTCATGTAGATCCTCAGCTGCTTCTTCAGCTTGCGCTCGTTCTTGTCCATCTTCTCCACCAGCTCCTTAAGATCCTGCCAGCACACACCAGCGTCAGAGGAAGCCCTCAACAGGCAACTTCTCAAACGAGCCGTGTCTCAAACGGGCAAGTATGTCACATTATGGCCATTTAGCTGACACTCTTATTCAGCTTTTGCAATTATGCAGTTCTACTAATCAAGGTGCTTAGTGGTTGATTAGTAGAATCAGGCGTGTTACTGCTTGGTTGAAACAAAAGCCAACACCCACACCGGCCCTTTCTGGATAAGATTGGGGACCCCTGCTCAAAAACATGAAAGCACCTAATCACGAAAAATGAACAGCTTGTTAAAATTCTGGGATTGCAGTTGTGGTTGTAACAAAAACCAGCATACACAGGGGCCTCCAGGACCGAGTTTGAGAACCCCTGCTCTATACAGTGGATTAACTAGGACCATGGTTTCCAAACACCGGTCTGAGGACCGAAGCCAGTCCCTAGCAACATGGCCGCCGGTCCCCAGCAATAATAATGAAATGTGTGATGTTGTTCACTTTACAATGTGTGGCAGTCTCTGAGACTTTGAGACTCAGAAGTGCCGGGCCACAGGCTGAAAAAGTTTGGGAATCACTGAACTAGGGCAACAGCCAATTTCCAACAAAAGGCCGACATCTCAATGAAGTCTACTAAATCATCGTATAATGGAGCAAATACGAACATCACAGAAACAGTTAAAAGGTTGCTCTGCACTATCCCACAGACCGCGGCCTTCCCGCTTTAAGCTCTCTCGCGTTTCCCGTTCCCATGGCAACCCCCCCGTACCAGGTTCTCGTTGGTGAGGCGCGTGAACTCCTGCTGGATGCTGAACTCCACCTGCGCCTCGGGAGGCAGCGCCTGCATCTGGGTGAGCTCCTCCTGCCGCTTCTCGATCTCGTGCCGCAGCAGCTCGTTCTGCGTGCGCAGGGCCTCCAGCTCGTCCGCGTGCTTCCGCGCCTGCGACTGCAGCTGCGCCTCCAGGAGCCTGGGGTGGGGGGCGAGGGGGGGGGGGGGGGGGCGGGCGAGAGGGCGGGGTTACACTGCTGCCACACAAAGGGTGGGAGGGGTTATAGCTCACTGCTGATCAAACCCCCCCTCAGGCCCCTGACGATACACTCATCACACAGCACAGGGGTGTAATTACCCCTGATGAGTCACACTGATTTCAGACCCTAAATGCCACCAGCAGCAGAGCCAGAGGGGCTGGGGTATGATCATCAGCACACACACTCACCGTCTCCGACCGCTGGTATCAGGAGAGAACGTTCAGCAATAATCTGGACCCCAGAGAAATTTAGGGTCTGACAAAATCAGTATCACCTGATCATTCAGCAAAAATCTGATTCCTGATTTTAATTCTGCAGCATCTGTGAAGCAGTAAGACTTTTACAAACAGTGGCCCCAGATTGGCTCTGGGTGACATATTGGGAGGGGGGTGACTCTAACAGGGGAAAATGGAAACATGGGGGGGTGTTGGGGGTCGTAGGTTGGCAAAGGGACAGGCAGGCTCTTGAGATAACTGTTTGCTCACTTGTACCTCAGCTGCACAGTCATTAAACACAGGAAACGCATCCAAACACAGGATACGCATACACTAGAGCCTCTATTTTTAAATTTAACTACTTCAGAATAAAATAACTGCTCAGAATTCCTCTCTCATTCTCAGCCTCGAGGTTTAATGTTAATAATCTGCTGAGTTGTGGATTTGAAAGCACTGCGGTGTTGACAGAAATCCAGCTGGGCCTCGACTCCCAGAGGGGAAGACTGTGTGTGAGGGGAGGACACAAAGAGCTCTCAACTCATTAAAGATCAAAAGCTTCGCCGTGATTATGGATTTCATATTACACAGTGCATTTTTCCAAAAGAAATGTCTAATCAGTATCTCACACACACACACACACTCATCTACACAAAGACAGCCAGACAGACTCTGGGGTGTCAAACAACACAGCAAACCACATGCATGTAAACATGCTGGCTGAAATGTAGAAGCTTCCGTGCAGACTGGAATGAGACACATTCCCAGAGGAACACGCAGGGGCTCTGGGAATTCTGTGGGAGACGCCGGGAAGCGATGGGAGGGACAGACAGAGGGCCGAATCCCAGACTTCCACCCCGGGAACGCCCCGGCTCCTGATCCTGAATGAACAGCACGAACGCTTCACCTCGCTGATGCACTTATCAGGCTCAGCGGTCAGGGGCCCTTCAGGTTGCCAGTGAGGTCGGGGTGGAAGTTTGGCGGAGCGGGAGAGTAGCACAGCAACAGGAGAGAGAGAGAGAGAGAGAGGAGACCACCTGGCGACTTGCTTTAAGCCCTGGTAAGCCAGACCCAGCTCACCGTCTTCATTCAGATAGCCCCAGTCCTGAGCCCTGCAGCAGCCCAGAGTCACAGAGAGGAGACGCGCATGTACACACACACACACACGCACACAAACACGCGCATGTACAAACACACACACGCACGCGCGCACACACACACAAGCGCACGCACACACACACGCACATACACACAGGTACACACACACACGCGCGCACACACACATATACACGCACGCACACACGCACGCACGCACGCACGCACGCACACACACACACACACACGCACCGGTTAGTGGCAGCAGAAAGAAGAGAAGCAGTCAGAAACAGAGCTGGAAGACGGCAGGAAGCAAAAGATTCTCGACTGGGCAGAGGAAATTCAGTTGGACAGAGAAACAGACCAAAAAGTCATAAACAGCCAGTGTGTTCCAGCTGTAAGCTTTCATTTCTCATGCATAACCACCTTGGCTTTTTATATGAAAATTTTACAGGTAATCTGTGACTGATGTCCAGCCTATCACTCAGCCATTAGGATAGGCGAGGACAGGTCAGAGGAACACCACAGGCTATGAATTTAGACAGCCTGTCTGGACGCACCTGAGCATCTATGGTAATGACCATCGCATCCATAATGAGGCTGCTTCCTCTCCTAATACATCATCTATCAGCCCAGCACGACAGAATGAGCTCCATCAGCCAGGAAGCGACTCTTTCCAGGAAAAATAAACACACACACCAGCAGGCTGACCTCGCAGCGAGCTGATTGGCTGCCGTTAAGCAGCGGGTAAATGAGTAACACAAACCCATTTCACAGCTCATCTGTGGGTAATATGCACTCAGGTCCCTGGGTGCTCCTGCTGATTCTGCTCACTGTGGATTAACACTGAGGGCCTGTAGGTGGCAGCACTGAGCAGTCAGTTGGAGCTACACAGTGCAGCCAGGGCCCACTGTGGATCTCCTCAGGGTTCAAGCCCATGACTACCAAATGCAAACCAAACGCAGAACCCCTCACCAAAAACCAGCAGAACAGAACAGAGGCCTAGGTGTGTGGGGAACAGAACAGAGGCCTAGGTGTGTGGGGAACAGAACAGAGGCCTCTCAGATATCACCCCCCCCGCCCTCCCCCCGCACGCTCACTCACTTCTTGGCTTCGCTCAGACTGTGGTTCCCCTGCACGTCTTTGTCCTTCTCCACCTGCTTGTTGCTGTTGGTCCATCCAGACACATCACTGCCCTCCTGCTGAAAGAGCATTCACAACACGGTCAGGAGAATGGACAGCATCAACATCACCACAGAGAGGGAGGGAGAATGGACAGCATCAACATCACCACAGAGAGGGAGGGAGAATGGAATGTGCTGCTTTCTAATACAGCGCTTCTAAAATAAGACAAAAACTGAACGTTTGCTTATTTGTATATTTGCGCTTGGTGTATTGTGGGTGCAGTTTATTTTTATGATGTCACAATGTAAACTGGACTTTTATATCATAAAAAGAACAAAGCTTAAAATGCCAGCATGTTTAGTACCGATGACCCAAACCCATGCGACCCAACCCCAAAACCTGCCCAATACCAGCTGACTTACTGCAAGAACTTCTGCCTCCTTCTGTTGAGAGGCGCTGACGATCTGGGTTCTAAGAATAAGGACCTCCTCCTTCCGCACTTCAAGCTCCTCATTGGCTGCCTTGAGCTGGTTAAGCAGGAGGTTGTAGCCATCCTGCAGCTCATTGGACGAGCTGCCCTGGGAGGCTTTGTTGACCATGGTTTTCCGTAGTTCATTGAGGTCATTCTTCAGCTTCTTGTTCTCAGACTCCAGTTCCTGTCTCTGCAACAGAGCGCATGACGTACACATCCATTATGCTGCTGTTCCATGCCAGCGCACTAGGTGGCGCCACACTCCTGCAACAGTGCTACATACTACAGGTCACACAGCACCACAGGACAGCCAGCAACAGGGCACCACGCAGACCCACACACACACGCACACACGCTCACGGTCACCACAAGATGTATGCTACAACCTTGTGCTTTAACCTTCTGTTCTTATGGTGAAACTCAAAGTGCAATGTGAAACACTTCTTTAAAATACACCAAAAACACAAAACCATGGGCATTCAACGTTTAAACGGGTGGGAAAAATTCAGACAGCTGGGTATGAAAGCTGGCAGGCAGGAGCCACATAAAACTGTCCAAATGAAAACGCATTTCAACATCCGACCTTTGCCCTGTGACCCCAGACAATAATGTCCCACCTCAACTATCAGCGCGATGGACACTCAAAAGAACCGGTCTGTAAATCATTAGGCTACCTCTCTCTGATAACAGTTAATGATTTAAGGCAAGTGATGACATTACAGCTTTGTGTGAGGTGTGTACTGTATGCAAATTCCATTCAGCCGTAGGGAGACACAGAATAACACCGCGCATGGATTATGTGTTTATGGAGAGGAGTTTCTCACACAGCCATACAGACCAAACCCCACACCACATGCACAGCTCTGGCCCAACCAGATGGGAGAACACTGAGGTATTATTCAGAGCCATGGTGGTAAAGGAGAAAAAGGCTTTTCAGATCCTAAGAAAAAGACATCTGTGCTACGCTTTCTGTGCGCTTTAAAATGATTTTATTTTACACATTAAATTAAATTATAAAAAAATGTCCTCACAATTTTGTTTGTAATCAACATAAAATTGATAATAAAAAAATATATGATGCTGTCAGCATTTTCTCATTTTAACATTATCAGTCGAACCACAACTGAACTCAACATTATGAAAAATGTCTATGCCAAAGTGCAGAGCACTAGACCAACAGAAATCGAACCTAAACTTGCTTACTTGTGATTCATATCAGTGTGGTGAGAACCTCACTGCGGTCCAAACACAGAAACCAGCGTAACTCCACCCCACCTTTACCGAAGGTGTGCAATAGCAGTGAATAACCGCTCATAGCAGCCCCTCTCCCTTACCCCCCCAGAACCCCCCAAACCCACTCACCCAGCGTTTGACAGGCAGGGCAGCCAGCAGGAGGATGCAGGCTATGGTGCAGAAGATATCGAAGAACACAAAGAGAGACATAGCGCTGGAGAGCGCTGGATAGCGCTGGAGAGCGCTGGAGAGCTCGCGGAGAGGAGCGTACCTTAAGGCTGTCGTACGCCACCTCCGAGCTGTAGTCCTGGTCCGACACGGAACCTTTGTGCTCTGATCCCTGGGAGATTGATCCCTGTGAGATAAAGAGCAGCAGACAGCCTGATAAAGACTCCGCGTAGGACGCCAAACACAGCCAGCGTTGCGACACCACAATCGACCTCGCCGCGGCACTTCGGCTTCTTCTGTTTTTGCTGGTGGTGCACTTCACCTTTTTTTGACCAAATCTCTGCGCCAAATTTCAATTATGAATGATTAATTTGTGATGACTGCTGTGGGGAGTGTTACTGAACGCAGAATTACCCAAGGCCTCAGCGAAAGCTTCTCCCTGTTCTGCTTTACACATGTCTGAGCTGAGCTACTGACCCCATTGCAAATACACCCGGTCACATTAGCTTCCCCACTACAGCCACATGGAGAGTTAAGAGATTGATCTGTGAGAGAATGGAGCTGTTTAATTCAGCAGTGTGTGAGACTGAGCTCCTCACAGCCTTCTTCACAACACCAAACAGACACCAAAACATCCTCAGAGGTGTACACAGACATCACACAGGAATGTACGTGTGTACATGCAAATATGTGTGTGTGTGTGTGTGTGTATGTGTGCGCATCTGTGTGTGTGTGTGTATGTGTGGATGTGTTTAGGCGTTGTGCAATAAAATGTCAAATCATCTAACAGATTATTATAGTCTCAAATAGCTGAGGCAGAGAGTGGCAGAACCACAGGCTATGTGCCAGGGTCCTGTGTCCTGATAGTTTTGATTACAGTTAATATTATACGCTTTAAAATAAAATAATAATGACATGATGGCAGCTGGGAAGTGGTATAACTTCTGGAGCCCAGATACTGCACTGACATTATGCAAAGAGGCTATATTAATACTTAAACCATCCCCAAATTTAGAAACTGTACTCCTCTACTAAGCAAAGGGAATTTTACTGCTGTCAATATGAGTTTCTGTTATACCAGCCATTTAGCATTTTGAGAGAGAGATAAAGTGTGTGTGTGTGTGTGTGTGTGTGTGTGTGTGTGTGAGAGAGAGAGAGAGAGAGGAAAGTTGAATTCCTGTAAAATGGCTAATGGCTGTTGCATTTCATTACTCCAAGTAGTGGAGGGAAAAGAGGGTGATTTGGGACAGAAGGACTGATGGAAGACAGGATGACAGGAAGAGTGGGAGGACGCAGGACTCAGACACACACACACCACAGGAAAAAAGGACAAGCAGAGGAAGAGGGGATGGGGTGAATGGAAAGGATGAGCAGAGGAGGGGATGGGAGAACAAAAAGGATGAGCGGAGGAGGAGGGGATGGGGAGAACAGAAAGGATGAGCGGAGGAGGAGGGGATGGGGAAAACAGAAAGGATGAGCGGAGGAGGAGGGGATGGGGAGAACAGAAAGGATGAGCGGAGGAGGAGGGGATGGGGAGAACAGAAAGGATGAGCGGAGGAGGAGGGGATGGGGAGAACAGAAAGGATGAGCAGAGGAGGAGGGGATGGGGAGAACAGAAAGGATGAGCGGAGGAGGAGGGGATGGGGAGAACAGAAAGGATGAGTGGAGGAGGAGGGGATGGGGAGAACAGAAAGGATGAGCGGAGGAGGAGGGGATGGGGAGAACAGAAAGGATGAGCGGAGGAGGAGGAGATGGGGAGAACAGAAAGCACGGAAGGCAGACAGAGCCCACCTTGCGTTTGGCCAGCTCCTCGGCCTTGTCCAGGCTGGCCTGCAGCCTCTTCCTCTCCTGCTCCAGCTCTCTCACTCTCTTCTGCAGCTTCATGAACACGCTGATGTCCATCGCCGCTTTCTCCAGACCCATCTCCTGCAGCGGGCGCATGCACGACCCAGCACAGGCATACACACACGACCCAGCACACGCACGACCCAGCACACGCATACACGCACGACCCAGCACACGCATGACCCAGCACACGCACGACCCAGCACACGCATACACGCACGACCCAGCACACGCATGACCCAGCACACGCACGATCCAGCACACGCATGACCCAGGACACGCACGACCCAGCACACGCATACACGCACGACCCAGCACACGCATGACCCAGGACACGCACGACCCAGCACACGCATACACGCACGACCCAGCACACGCATGACCCAGGACACGCACGACCCAGCACACGCATACACGCACGACCCAGCACACAAATACACGCATGTATGCACATGCATACACACAAACAAAAAAACACACACAGGAATGGAAAAACAGCAATGAGATCCTGGAATTTGGAAAACCTAGACCACTTGTGTCACCCCATTTTCCTTTTCTGAATTCATATTTCAGCCACCCATTTCAGAAAAACCACATTTATGTGTTAAGCAAGAACTGGGGTTTAAATTGAGTGGCCTGTGGTTTAAGCAGAGTGACCTGTGGTTTAAACAGAGGGACCTGTGGTTTAAACAGAGTGACCTGTAGTTTAAACAGAGTGACCTGTGGTTCAAACAGAGTGACCTGTGGTTTAAACAGAGGGACCTGTGGTTTAAACAGAGTGACCTGTAGTTTAAACAGAGTGACCTGTGGTTCAAACAGAGTGACCTGTGGTTCAAACAGAGTGACCTGTGGTTTAAACTGAGTGACCTGTGGTTCAAACAGAGTGGCCTGTGGTTTAAGCAGAGTGACCTGTGTTTTAAGCTGAGTGAATGGGTGGTGATGTTGAGGGCGGGGCCAATGCACTGACCTCCACCAGCTGAATGGAGTCCTCTGTGTCTCCTATTTCAGAGGTGGAGATGGAGGTGTAATTAGAGTCCGACTCCAGGCTGCTCTGATTGGACGGATTCCTCCTGTGGCCCGGCTGGAACTAAGAGCAGAAGCACATTACTGCATGCATAACCGTGCATCACACTGTTATTCATACCGCCTTCAAATATTCAGTTATAATTGTGTCATTAATACCACCTCCAAATATTGATGGATACCTGCATTGTTAATACTGCCAAAAAATACTGATGCATAACTGCGTTATTAACACTCATTACTCTCATTTATAAGATTTAATCTCACATTTGTTGGCTGAAAAGCTAGTAGGTTCATTCACTTTAGCCAGACCCACCTGCAGGTTCTCTAACCTTAGCCAGAGAGACCTCCTCCTGCAGGTTCTCTAACCTTAGCGAGAGAGACCTCCTCCTGCAGGTTCTCTCACCTTAGCCAGAGAGACCTCCTCCTGCAGGTTCTCTAACTTTAGCCACAGAGAGACCTCCTCCTGCAGGCTCTCTAACCTTAGCCACAGAGACCTCCTCCTGCAGGTCCTCTAACCTTAGCCAGAGAGACCTCCTCCTGCAGGTCCTCTAACCTTAGCCAGAGAGACCTCCTCCTGCAGGTCCTCTAACCTTAGCCAGAGAGACCTCCTCCTGCAGGTTCTCTAACCTTAGCCAGAGAGACCTCCTCCTGCAGGTTCTCTCACCTTAGCCAGAGAGACCTCCTCCTGCAGGTTCTCCAACTTTAGCCACAGAGAGACCTCCTCCTGAAGGCTCTCTAACCTTAGCCACAGAGACCTCCTCCTGCAGGTTCTCTAACCTTAGCCAGAGAGACCTCCTCCTGCAGGTTCTCTAACCTTAGCCAGAGAGACCTCCTCCTGCAGGTTCTCTAACCTTAGCCAGAGAGACCTCCTCCTGCAGGTCCTTTAACCTTAGCCAGAGAGACCTCCTCCTGCAGGTTATCCTACCTTAGCCAGAGCGACCTCCTCCTGCAGGCTCTCTAACCTTAGCCAGAGAGACCTCCTCCTGCAGGTTATCCTACCTTAGCCAGAGCGACCTCCTCCTGCAGGCTCTCTAACCTTAGCCAGAGAAACCTCCTCCTGCAGGCTCTCTAACCTTAGCCACAGAGAGACCTCCTCCTGCAGGTTCTCTCATCTTAGCCAGAGAAACCTCCTCCTGCAGGTTCTCTAACCTTAGCCAGAGAGACCTCCTCCTGCAGGCTCTCTAACCTTAGCCAGAGAGACCTCCTCCTGCAGGTTCTCTCATCTTAGCCAGAGAGACCTCCTCCTGCAGGTTCTCGAACCTTAGCCAGAGAGACCTCCCCCTGCAGGCTCTCTAACCTTAGCCAGAGAGACCTCCTCCTGCAGGCTCTCTAACCTTAGCCACAGAGAGACCTCCCCCTGCAGGCTCTCTAACCTTAGCCAGAGAGACCTCCTCCTGCAGGCTCTCTAACCTTAGCCACAGAGAGACCTCCCCCTGCAGGTTCTCTAACCTTAGCCAGAGAGACCTCCTCCTGCAGGCTCTCTAACCTTAGCCACAGAGACCTCCTCCTGCAGGTCCTCTAACCTTAGCCAGAGAGACCTCCCCCTGCAGGCTCTCTAACCTTAGCCAGAGAGACCTCCTCCTGCAGGTTATCCTACCTTAGCCAGAGCGACCTCCTCCTGTAGGTTGTCATATCGCTGCTCCAGTCTGGAGTATTCCTTCACCAGGTTCTGGTATCGTAGGCGTTCCTCGTCCAGCTCCGTCCGAAAACTGGCCTCTTTCTGAGAAACGCTGCTCTCCTGGTCTGGAGTGAGACATGGGAAAACTATTCATCACCCAACCCAAAGCCCTTATTGCTGCACCTGAGAGTGCCCCATCATCCTCAGTCCTGAAGTCCAATCATTATCCCCCCTCTGTATCAGTCTGACTTCATCCACAGACCCCACCGTGATTCAGTATTTACACACCTCCACCTCTCCCATTCTAACGCATGTAAATCAGCCATAACTGACGTGGGGACAGAGTGTGTTTGTGCAGTGCATTTTCAGGTGCTGCGATATACAGACTGCCCGTCCCTCCTGTGTGAAACTCACTGGCCGTCGTTGCCGAAAGAAGTAAAACAACAAAAGGTAGAAGATCACTGGCTGTTATGACCAAAGGGAAGAACTGATGTCACGGTAACAAACGTCTATGCGTTTGTAATTCTCCTGTTGAGGCTCAGTTGCCGAGCAACAAACAAACCTCAAATACTGAGCTCCTGAAAACCGAAACTCACAGTGGACTAATGCTGATGCACTGGCTAGGGCAGTCCTCCAGAGGAGGACCTGGTATCCCAGCAGCACTGAAACGTTCGGGCTACCGTGGGACGGGCTGATATTTCACACGGTTCGGGGGGAGGCCCGGCGAGTCTCGCTCTCCCCGTGCGAACGCTCGGGAGACAAAGCAAGGACTGGCGGCCGGGGTGCGGAGCGGTGGTGTCAGCTTCCTCACACCCCGCCCCAAACCCAAACCCAACGCTCGGCCTACTTCTGCACACAGACCCACTGTGTGTGTGTGAGTGTGTCTGTGTGTGTCTGTCTGTCTGTCTGTGTGTCTGTGTGTGTGTGTGTCTGTGTGTGTGTGCACTTTCGTACGCCGCTTTGGATAATAGCGTCTGCCAAATAAATGTAAGGTATTGTAATGTGTGTGTGTGTTTGTCGGTGTTAGCGCGTGTGTCTGTGTGCGTGTGTATGCCTGTTTGTGTGTGTGTGTGTGTGCGCGTGTGAGTGAGTATGTGTCTGTGTGTGTGTGCAAGAGAGAGAGCGTGTGTGTGTGTGTGTGTGTGTGTGTGTGTGTTTGTGCGAGAGAGAGAGTGTGTGTGTGTGAACACAGCACAGGGTTCAGTCAGGAGGGAACTGCTATACAGAGGAGTGACCCAGGGGCAAGAGGAGGAGAGTCACATACTGCAGCTATGGAAAGGAGAGGAGGAGAAGAGAGGGGGATAGGGCAGAGGAGGGAGGAGAAGAGAGTAGGGGAGAGAACAGTAGGATTGGGAAAAGAAAATATGGGAGAGGGGAGAGAGGAGGGAAGGGGAGAGAGAGGGAGAGTAAAGAAGGGGAGAATAGAGGAGGTGAGACAGGGAGAGAGGAGAGGAGAATGTGGGGAGAGGAAAAGAGAGGGAGCGAGGACAGGAGGTGAGAGGGAGAGAAGAAAGGAGAGGAGAGGAGAAGAAACAGGGAGCTGGGAGTCTCACCTTCTGTGCTTTTGGACTGGATGAGGATTCTCTTGTTCATCTGTTCCTTATCCTTTTTCAGCAGCGAGTTCTCTCGCTCCAGCTCCTCGACTCTCTGAATGGGGCGGAGACACAAAAATGCAGGACCCAATCAGGTGAGCTCAGGTGGACAGGGTCCTCCCCGATTCGCTGGGCTGAAATAAGTTTCTGGGAAGTGGACTGAAGGCAGAGCATCTCAGCGGGACACACAGACCTGAGGGCTATGGTGGAGCTCGGTAACACGCGGAGCGAAGAAGACTCTCCCTGTCTGCCCAAGCGCGTGACACTGGAGAGGTTCAGATTGGAGGCATGGCCCGCCCAGGGCGGGGGGACAGGGGTGTGTCCGAGGGGGGGGGGGTGTTTGGTTTCAGGCCCCTTTGTGAACAGAACAGAGATGCCCCTGTCCCAGCTCAACCCAATACTCTCAGTCTCTGGACAGCGTCGGGACGGGGGAAGACTGGTTCCCTGTAACCTGATCCAGGGCACTGCTAGTCAGTGCTGTGTTGAGGTTTAATGGCTGAGCTGGCTTCAGGCTGAGCCTCCCTGGAGAGGACCTCCTACACAAGATCCTGATTGGTTATAACTCCTAACTGACCACTGCTTCATCAGCAAAGTAAACCTGGAATCTTGGCAGACATCTTGCACCACAGTGCCAAGCTGGTTAGGCTGTAAAGATTGACCGGGTCATACTCATAGTACAGTAAGGTTCACCTGGTCATACTCATAGTATAGTAAGGTTAACCTGGTCAGGCTCCTAGTACTGTAAGGTTAACCTGGTCATACTCATAGTACTGTAAGGTTAACCTGGTCATGCTCATAGTACTATGAGGTCAGGTTCATAGTATTGTAAGGTTAACCTGGTCATGTTCATAGTACCATGAGGTCAGGCTCATAGTACTGTAAGGTTAACCTGGTCATACTCATAGTACTGTAAGGTTAACCTGGTCATGCTCATAGTACCATGAGGTCAGGCTCATAGTACTGTAAGGTTAACCTGGTCAGGCTCATAGTACTGTAAGGTTAACCTGGTCAGGCTCATAGTACTGTAAGGTTAACCTGGTCAGACTCATAGTACTGTAAGGGTAACCTGGTCAGACTCACTGCATCTTAACCTGATTTACACCAATGATTTGCCGGTTCCTGTGGGGCGGTCAGGGCCGCAGTCTGCCTTACTGACGGGACCCAGCCTCCATGTTTAATTTACCCCAGCAGAGGCCTCCACACCGTTCAGCACCGAGCGTGCAACGGTCTGAATAAAACATCAAAACCCGCGGAAAACAACAACAACAACAACCAGCACAACGCACACAGCAACACGCTGTCCCAGGCTGCAGCTCGGTCTGTTATTAATGAAGCGCTTCAAAGTGCCCCCCTGATGGCAGTTTGCCCCAGTTCAAACCGTCTCCACCAATCACAGAACTAGTGCTGCTCCTCACGCAGCAAACATCCTCAGCCACTCCCGAGACTGTCTGAACCAAACCCCCGGAAGTGCTGTCATTTCATTCGTAATCACACAGAGTGCTGCTATCAAAATAACAGCAAGCAAAATGGGGAAGAGAACAGGCTGCCCGAGTAGAAATTCCAGCTTGGGTCCAGCCTGCTTTTAAAGCTGGTCCGGCCTGGTAATTTAACCATTCAAGGAAAAAATTCAAAATTATGGAAAATTCAATACACTGGGCTTCATGGGTCCTGAAACTAAACTTCTTATATGTTAGGAAATTCGCTGACAAAACACACTGTGACTGTTACAGCGTATTTATGGTTCTTGTGATTCTTGTGACACCCTGTCAACGCCTGCTGGTATTTGGAGCCATTTTGGCCCCCTACTAAGTCCTGCCAATATGGCAGTGGAAGTGTGTGCCTGTTCCCTCTGCAGAGGAGGACAGGTGCACACCTGTATTTACCTGTTCTAGGCCCTTCTTCTCGCTGCTGTACTCCTCTTCCAGCTGCTTCCTGTGGGCGTGTGCTTCCTCTAGCTCCGCCCTCAGCCTCTCCAGCTCCTCCTGCAGGGAGGTCAGCTGATTGCCGTCTCCCTGGCGACTGCGCATGCTCTCCAGCTCCCTCTGTAGCTTGGTGACCTCAGTGTTCAGGGCTGTGTTAGCCAGGGACAGCTGCTCGTTCTGGGTCTTGTACTCCTTATTCTGTGATTGGAGCACATGCTCAGTTCAGCACTGGGAGGGGGGCGGGGGTTAAACTCACAGTGCTGTGCGTTACATCACACCACAGCCATTTAGCAGACACTCTTACCCAGAGCGACTTACACAACTCTCTACACAGCATTTGCACTGCATCATTTTACATAGCATGTACATTTACACTGACCAACTCTTTACCTATCATACTACACTGCTGCCCTGTACACTATGACACCACAAACCTGGCTCCCATACAACTCAACCATGAAAAAACGCAATACATCGAGAGAAAAGGCAAATGTGGCCGAATCATAAGCTTGTCCAGGTTTCTACCAACGCCAGTCCTAAATATGCTTTGCAGGTAGATGTGGACAGGGCTACAGGGCATATTAACAAACCTATGACCTATTGAAGTGAAGAAAGGAAAAGTGCGAGCCAGACAGCCAGCCAGACAGCCAGCCAGCCAGCCAGGCGGGCCGTACCTGGTCGTCCACCTTCCTCTGCAGCTGGACGATCTTGTTCTCCATGCCGACGTTGAGCTTCTTCAGGTGCTGGGCGGAGCGCGCCTCGATCTTCAGCTGCTGCAGCCGGCGGCGGGCCTGCAGGCGGCGGTACGCGCACTGGATCACCACCGCCGCGTTCCGCGCCTGCCGGAACTTCTTACGCTGCATCCAGCCGCGCACCGACTTCTGGATGATGGTGGCCTTGTGGTGGAGCAGGAACTAGCCCAGAGAGAGAGGGAGAGAGAGGCAGAGTCACAACCTTAAACACACCATCTTAAAACACGCCAGTGTTTATGATCGCTAATGTTTATGATCACCAATGTTTCTGTTCACTAATGTTGATGATCGCTAATGCTTCTGATCGCTAATGTTTATGATCGCTAATGTTGAAGACCGCTTGTGTTTCCGATCATGCAGTTCTGTGTATAATTGGTGTGTGATCCTACAGGGGAATCAGCGATATAGAGGAAAGGCTGCACTTCCTGCAGTGCATTTATTTGTTTTGCTTGTACAAGTTGAAATCAACAGTTTAATTTCCCCCCAGAAATCAATTAACTACTCCTGATCCTACACTACAGCAAGCAGATCATTACATGCTGAAATGCATCGCCTGTCTCCTCTAATTTCCAAATCAGTCTGCTGCTGGACACACAGAGAGAACACAGCGGTCTGCCTTCCAAATAACATTAATCCTCAACTCTGAGCTGAAATTAAAGGCACAAGATGGTTCACTTCCTCACAAACAGTCCACCAGTTTCATTTGGAGTACACTGACGGGCCAAACTACTTGTGAACAAATGGAACAAGCACTTGAGTCAAAGGTGAGTAAATGCTCTTGTTTTGGAGCAGGCAGGGGTCTGTATGTGATATCACACAGACACACTGATTGGACGGGGCTGGTTCTGTGACTCTGTGATATCACACAGACACACTGATTGGACAGGGCTGGTTCTGTGACTCTGTGATATCACACAGACACACTGATTGGACAGGGCTGGTTCTGTGACTCTGTGATATCACACAGACACACTGATTGGACAGGGCTGGTTCTGTGACTGTGATATCACACAGACACACTGATTGGACAGGGCTGGTTCTGTGACTCTGTGATATCACACAGACACACTGATTGGACAGGGCTGGTTCTGTGACTCTGTGATATCACACAGACACACTGATTGGACAGGGCTGGTTCTGTGACTGTGATATCACACAGACACACTGATTGGACAGGGCTGGTTCTGTGACTGTGATATCACACAGACACACTGATTGGACAGGGCTGGTTCTGTGACTCTGTGATATCACGCAGACACACTGATTGGACAGGGCTGGTTCTGTGACTCTGTGATATCACACAGACACACTGATTGGACAGGGCTGGTTCTGTGACTCTGTGATATCACACAGACACACTGATTGGACGGGGCTGGTTCTCTGACTCTGTGATATCACACAGACACACTGATTGGACGGGGCTGGTTCTGTGACTCTGTGATATCACACAGACACACTGATTGGACAGGGCTGGTTCTGTGACTCTGTGATATCACACAGACACACTGATTGGACAGGGCTGGTTCTGTGACTCTGTGATATCACACAGACACACTGATTGGACGGGGCTGGTTCTGTGACTCTGTGATATCACACAGACACACTGATTGGACGGGGCTGGTTCTGTGACTCTGTCATATCACACAGACACACTGATTGGACAGGGCTGGTTCTGTGACTCTGTGATATCACACAGACACACTGATTGGACAGGGCTGGTTCTGTGACTCTGTGATATCACACAGACACACTGATTGGACAGGGCTGGTTCTGTGACTCTGTGATATCACACAGACACCCTGATTGGACAGGGCTGGTTCTGTGACTCTGTGATATCACACAGACACACTGATTGGACAGGGCTGGTTCTGTGACTCTGTGATATCACACAGACACACTGATTGGACAGGGCTGGTTCTGTGACTCTGTGATATCACACAGACACACTGATTGGACAGGGCTGGTTCTGTGACTCTGTGATATCACACAGACACACTGATTGGACGGGGCTGGTTCTGTGACTCTGTGATATCACACAGACACACTGATTGGACAGGGCTGGTTCTGTGACTCTGTGATATCACACAGACACACTGATTGGACAGGGCTGGTTCGGTTCTGTGACTCTGTGATATCACACAGACACACTGATTGGACAGGGCTGGTTCGGTTCTGTGACTCTGTGATATCACACAGACACACTGATTGGACAGGGCTGGTTCTGTGACTCTGTGATATCACACAGACACACTGATTGGACGGGGCTGGTTCTGTGACTCCCCATCCAGGCGGGTATTTCCGTGGCTCGGGGGCCGGAGCGGGGGAGAGGGGCATTGTGGGAAGGCGGCAGCCGTACCTCCTGGTAGATCCTGCGTGTGAACATGCCTCTGGCGAAGGCCTGGATGGTGACCACCGCCTGCCTGGTGTGCAGGAACGCCCGACGGTCCCGCACCATGCGGTACTGCTTCTGACACACCAGGGCGGCGCGAGTGAGCCGCAAGAACTCAGCGTGCCTACGGGGGGGGGGGGGGGGGGGGGGGGGGGGGGGGAGGGAGAGGGGGAGGGAGGGAGGGAGAGAGAGAGAGGGGGAGAGAGGGGGGGAGGGGGGGAGAGAATGGGGGAGAGAGAGAGGGAAAGCAAGGAGGGAGGAGGGACGAAGAGAGAGGGGGGGAGGGAGGGAGAGATACACATAAATGACAAAAAAAGACGTCTCTTTAGAAAGATTAAAAGAAAAAGTTTGCCATTAAGAGAACATTTTTCCCCTAGACAAGGAACACTGCAAGGTGTGTGTGTCTTACCTGCGGGCCAGGTAGCCCCGCCCGTAGCGTGTGTGTGTGTGTGCGTGTGTGTGTGTGTCTTACCTGCGGGCCAGGTAGCCCCGCCCGTAGCGTGTGTGTGTGTGTGTGTGTGTGTGTGTGTGTGTGAGTGTGAGTGTGTGTGTGCGTGTGCGTGTGCGTGTGCGTGTGTGCGTGTGTGCGTGTGTCTTACCTGCGGGCCAGGTAGCCGCGTCCGTAGCGTGTGTGTGTGAGTGTGTGTGAGTGTGTGTGTGTGTGTGTGTGCGCGTGTGTGTCTTACCTGCGGGCCAGGTAGCCGCGCCCGTAGCGCTGCAGGGTCAGGGCCATCTTGCGGATCTTGCGGTAGCGCAGTCTCTGCAGCCAGCCTCGCACCGTCTTCTGGATCTTTATGCAGGCCGCGCGGAACTTATCGGCCCGAAGCTTCTCCAGGTACGCCACCTGGCCCGCGCGGAAGAAGATCTTGGTCCTCCCAAACTGGAACTTGTCTGGATCCTGGCAGGCCAGTCCGAGAGGAAAGAGGAAGTTATTCATTTATTTTTGTTCTTTTATAAAGGTCTTGCTTTGCTGAAGACCAGTTATTGTGCTGATTCAGCACCAACACAGCCCATAGCACATGCCAGAATACAGTGGGTCTCATCACATCACATCACATTACATTACATTTATTTGGCTGTTGCTTTTATTCAAAGCGATGTACAGTAAGTGCATACTGAAGGTCATTGGAACAACTACAAAACACAGGTTCGATACCCATTACGTAAGTTATGAACACATTAAGTCCACTTCACACTGTAAGCATAGGCAAGGTCAGAGAGTAATGTCAAACTAGGAGGCATCAAGATAACGATACAAGTGCAGTATGAGTGCTGGATGGAGGTCACGTGAAGGTGGTACAGGAGGTACATGTGTCTCAACACTACCTCGAACACCCTGGGACTTTATAGCACAGCTGGAGCTTGTTCCTTTACTGATTAAGGACCGGGCCGGAAAGGAGCCATGGTGGACTTTTACCAAGAAGCAAACAGGACAGCACCCATTTTCTCTCACTTCCATCCTCCACACTGGTCTGTGGTTCATTCTGCTCGTGTGTGTGGGGTATCTGTGTGAGACTGCAGGTGGAGGTGAGCTGCAAGCTACAGGTCTGCCAGACTCACCTTGATCAGAGTCTCCAGCAGTGTTTTGCAGACCACCTTCTTATCCGCGTTGGAGATGTCCTTCTTCTTCATCAGAACCCGGTACCTGCTGAAGAAGTCCGAGTACGTCCACCTGAACCAACAAACAAGTCGCACTGTCAGAAGTAGCATTAGTATTTGGGTGCACAGCAGTTGCCTGTAGGCACAGTAGTCATTTGTGGGGTTTGTAGGTACAGTAATGGTTTGTGGGTTTTGTAGGTACAGTAGTGGTTTGTGTGTACAGTAGTGGTTTGTGTATAAAGTAACAGAAGGCCAGCTCTTCAGAGGGTGAGGGGTTTAAGGTGAGCAGTGCAGGTGGACCCAGGTGAAACGTGGCTCACACTCCCATACAGAGGCATCACTGATACTGGGACAGGTGAACACACCTGGATGGGTAGCCAGCGGCACTGATGCGGATAGTCTCCAACACTCCACACGCACGCAACTGCTGCACAGCTCGCCTGGAGTCAAACCTGCAGGACCGAGGGCACAGCACAGTGAGCTAATATACATGTTACACATATACACTCAGCATAAAGAGCACAACACAACACACACACAAGTACGCATGCACAGACGTGGACAAATAAACACACACACACCCACACACACACACACACACACACACTCAGGCATTCACACACACACAGAGGAAAAAAAGTCTAATGTTGTCACATCTGAACACACAAACACATAAAGACACATAACACACAAACACGCATACATACATACACTGACCCCCACACACAGCCAACAAACTGTATCTGTCATCGGTCATCAACAGTACTGGTGTAAGTACAACCAGATTAAATAAATGTTTATGTGAAAATATTTTTTAGAACAAGCGTGACTAAAAATACCTTACCAAGGGCACCAAAATCAGCCAAATCACAGCATTTCAGTAACACAACCACACTTACAACCACACTTACCCGAACTTACACAAACACCAATCTACTTTCCCTGAGCTGATCTCAACCACCGATAACCTGTAAGCTCTTAGATCCATAACCACAGACAGACTTACACACCCACCGTTTCAGGAAAAGACAGAGTTCTACCCTGTGCTTACCTGAACACACATACACCCACACAGGCAAATCCAGAGTTCTACCCTATGCTTACCTGAACACAAGCTCTCCCTTACAGGTAAAGGTACGGTTATCTCCTGTGCTTACCTGACCCTGCCCTTGAAAAGTGCTGAACACATTTCCCCAGAGTGAGCGGTCTGAACACAGGCTGCCCGCGTCCCCGCCTCGTCTACAGCACCCTGTCTGTTCCCTAACGAGCTTCCAAACACATGACTCAGGGACACCATTCAATTAGCCTCCACTGAAGGGGCTGCTGTGGGAAAGAATGTCCCAGAATCCACCTCTCATATCATCCACAGGATACACTCTCAGTTCTGGGAAGTGCCTAAGTTCATTACTGTGTTGTGTGTGTGTGTGTGAGTGTGCGTGTGTGTGTGTGTGTGTGTGTGTGTGTGTGTGCTTGTGTGTGTATGAGTGTGTGCATGTGTGTGTGCATGTGTGAGATAGGAACAAACATCAGTTACAGACACAAACTCTCTCCTGATTGGCCTGGGAGGAAAGCCCAACCCACTGGAGTGTGCAGCACTTTGACAGGATTCTAACAACAACAACAACCCAAACCTGATGGAGCCAGTCAGAGTGAGACTGAAGCTAACCTGTGTGATCTCACCGAATTACGGGCTCTCTGTTTTTAACCATGGTGATCTGGCAGCAACATAACACCGTGCGGAGAGCCAATGGCTGCACTCGGAACTCAGAACACTAACCAATCGATGCGGCACTCTTCCAAAACCACAATCAATGAATTCTATTCATCCAGAAAAGTCTAATACTTTATAAAAAGTGACAGTGTCTAACAGTCGGCAGCCATACCACCCTGTACCCTTCTAAAGTCAAACTAACTGAAGCCAAGAAAAACCTTGTTTAGTTTCCTCCTGAAATTTGAAAAACACTCCTTTACAACCTCAGATGTACATCTATACCTGTTCATTCAGTTTATTCTCATTTATGTGGGATGATACATTACTTACATATGCAGACACACACGTGCGCACACGCAGATGCACACGCGCACACACACACACACACACACACAGCAGTACTCACGAGAAGGGCTCCTTCTCATCGTTGGGTTTGATGCAGCGCACATAGTGAGGTGTGGTGGCATTCAGCGTCTCCATCAGCAGCTGCAGAGAGCTCCGGAACTACAGGACAAACACACACACACACACACACACACACACACACACCCATAAACAACAGCTGTAGTGAGGTCCAAACTACAGGAGAAACACACACAAAGGAATCGATATAGAGTGAAACATGCTCAAATCTAACCTATTTACTAGTAACTGGGTGGTGAAATTCAAAAAATATGAGTAGAGAAAAACAGACAGCACACTCTAGAAAACTCAAACAGATAATTTAGTACATAAACATATTAAGCACAATAAGTACAGCTTTAGCAACAGCTTTCTTATTTCTTAGTATGATTTTTTGCACACACGCACACACACACGCACGCACGCTCATACACGAGTAGAGAGAGAACTTAACCCGTGTGAAACAGAAAACTCTCTCTCGTTTTTGAACAACGATGGCGGTCCCTGGTCTCTGCGTTGGAGCTCATTTTCGGGGTGACTCACCTGGTGGCCCCCGGTCTCTGTGCTGAAGCTCGTTTTCGGGGTGACTCACCTGGTGGCCCCCGGCCTCCGTGCTGAAGCTCATTTTCGGGGTGACTCACCTGGTGGCCCACAGTCTTCCGGTGCTCCCGGTTGGGGGCTTTGAGGCCCGGTTTGGCGGGCCGCACGTTGATGCGGGTGCCCTTGCTAGTCGTGGTGGGGGCGGGCGCCTCCTTCCCGTCCTGGAACAGGTCTGCCACCAGCTGGAACTGAGGTGCGAAAACAAAACCATAAAGCGCAGAACTTACACCACCTGTACTCCTGCCTCTCACCCAATGCATGCTGGGATGGGCTCCAGCAAGTCCCCACGACCATGACCAGGAACAAGTGGGAAGAGGTGATGGATGGATGAATTTACACCACAGTTGATACCACAGCTTACACCACAGTTTCAAGAGTCCAAACCCCCCCCGACCCCCCACCCCCACCACGGCACTTTCTGAGCTACAGTATGACCCCTTCTCTTAGCTACCCTCTCTGCTTTCTCACTGACTAAATACAGCAAAAAACAGACCCTGCATGCCTGTCTGCTCTTCTATTAGGCAGGAAAAACAGTCATTTTGAAAATGTCAACAGAAAAAAAAACTAATTAAATGAAATACAAAGAATCTTTTGAGATTCACGTCCTCACCGAAAGTAAGTGGGAATCCTGTCACATCTCATAATCATAACTCATCATTTTTAATATGCTGATAAATGTTTTAGCACGTTAGCACTGGTGCTACTGCCGTTAAAAGCCAGTGCATGGGTTTCATGAGGTGAGCATCTTTAGCACAGACAAAGATGCTGTGAGTTTCCCATCATGCATCACGCCTCCAAAACACCTTTTACACGCTGGACTGTTCAAATCATTTAAATCCTCGCTCCTTAAATGTTAAAGCTTTTAGTAAGCCAGTAATAAAGGCAGCAGCAATAATGTGATCTCATTAGAACATTCATTACAGTTTTTTTCTACCTCAGGTTCCAGAAGGGTAAATCTCATTTCAGCAACAGACTATCTTTGGAGTCTTTTGTCAAATGCTTTATTTGGCTTATGCAGGTGAGTCAGGTTGCCGTGACGATGCTGACGACAGGGTTATATCCCAGGCCACAGGTAAGAGTAGCCGGTCACTGTGAGGATGTGGCAGAGAGTGTCTCTCCATACCTGTTCCAGGTAGCGGATGTGTTCCGTCTCACGCACACCTGAAGCAGCTACTTCAGGGCTTCAGTAGTTACATCAGGTGTGTTTGAGATGGAGCAGGTCAGATACCTGGATCCGTGGGGGGTACCTGAGAAGAGGTTTGGGGCAGTGCTGCACCACACCACACATAACCCTGCGTAACTCTGTCCCTCTCCGGTACCTTGCTGGCCTTCAGGATGTTGATCTGCTCCTCGTAGACCGTGTCTCTGTTCTTCTCCAGGAAGCCGTCACACTGGTACTCCACCTGCAGGAGACACAGAGAGACAGCATCACTAACAGACACACACACACACACACACACACACACCTTACTAACACACACGCCTCACTAACACACACACACACGCTCACACCTTACTAACACACGCACACACACCTCACTAACACACACACCTCACTAATGAGCACACAAACACCTCACTAACACACACACACATCACTAACAGATGCACGTTACTAACACACACACCCACACACACCTCACTAACACACACACACACACACACTTACATACCTCACTAACCCACACACACACATCACACTGTAAGGCTGTGAGAAGGCTGGCCAGGCTTAGTGAACAGTATGGTAATTGACCAGTGAGGATGTAATATGGACTATAATATGATTCTATAAGCCTATAGAACAGTCTATGTCTATGTGACAGTCATATCTGTAGACCCTGTGTTCAGTCCATCACTGCCGGGTCCTGAGTTAATGACACAGGACACAAAGAGCTGGACAGACTCAAGGAAGAGTTTTTTTTTTTGTACTGCAAGCTCCATTGTGTCAGAACTTAACAGAACTACAGGTAATCAGCATTCATTACAAGTACCTGGAAAGTCTGGAAATTATCTAAAAAAATGTAAATGTGATGCATGCTAGCAGACCTCCTTAATCCCAAAAGTAGTGCTCTTCTTCAAACTGCAACTCCAGAAGCATTAATATTCAAAAACTATTAAATACATTATAAATGGTTTAACAACAGCCGATGAAATGTATTCCGTTTTAAAAGACCTTTAAATGCCATTAAAACCAATGGAAAGTGTGGAGCTGCAGAAGCTGAATGTGTCCTTACAGAAGGAGAGACGCTCCGAGTTCAGCACAGACCTTGTCGGCGAAGTGGATAACGATGAAGGAGGTGTTGGACATGCGGGGTTTCTGGAAGTGCTCGCTGCCCGAATGCTTGCCGTACAGCTTCTGGGCCCAGTTCTGGTCCGTCCCCTTCGGCACCTGCGGACGGGACGGAGACAACCGGGACAGCGGGGTCAGCGCCAGCCCCCTCACCTGTCGGAGCGCTGGGAAGCTCTATCTGGGTCACCTGTGAGGGGGGGCCGCTTTGTGCTTCTCATGCCGTTCCAAATTACAGTCTAGTACTTCAAAAGACTCTGGGAGCAGGCCGGGGGGGGGGGGGGGGGGGCGTAAATGAACACATTTTTAGCGGGAAGCTGTTGGGTAGCAGACTCGTGTCTGAGGCAGAGACTGAACTTCAACAGTCTGAATCACACGGAGTCTGTGCACAGAATCCAAACACTCCTCCGTTTCCCTCTCTCCTCTGCACCCGATACCTGCCTCACACAGGTGACCGGCCTCTTGTCTACCTTTCCAGATACCTGCACACCCTCCTCTCTCATCTTCAGTCCTCAGGGAAGGCCAAGAGGTCCAGAGAGAGAACGGGCCATGTGCCTGTTGTCTCCATCCAAAAATCTATCAGCCCCCCCGCCCAACACACACACGTGCACGCACACACACACACACACACACACACACACACACACCTTGCACTCCTCGTCCAGGAGGTCCAGGATTCCCAGCTTGGCTTCGATGAGGTCGATGCAGGGCTGGTTATCATAGAAATCGATGAGGGTCCAGGGAATCTGCTCCTTCACATACTCGTCCTGTTCCAGCTTGAACACGTGCTGCAAAGACACAAACACACATGCACATACGCACGTGTGCACACACACACACACACATATGCACACGCACGTGCACACACACACACACACATGCACACGCACACACACAGACACAAACACACACGTGCATGCACACACACACACGCACATGCACGCACAGACACAAACACACACGTGCATGCACACGCACACACACGCACACGCACATGCACACACACGCACAGACACAAACACACACGTGCATGCACACACACACACACACATGCACACACACAGACGCAAAAACACACGTGCACACACACACACACACACACACACATGCACACGCACACACACACACACACACACACAGACGCACAGACACAAACACACACACGTTTAATAACAGCTCTTTTAAAGGTGTCAGAAGTGCACAGTGCATAAGCTCATTGGCTGGGCATGTTTGAGTGCGTTAGAGCAGAGCCGCTCTGGCCCAGACTGACCGAGTTGAACTGCTGCTGGAGCTTCTCGTTGGCGTAGTTTATGCAGAACTGCTCAAAGCTGTTAATTTCAAACGTTTCAAACCTGTGTGAGACAGAAAAGAGGTGTACAAGAGCAATGACCTGCTACTCCATACCCCGTGATACACTACGCACACACACAATCATGAAAGCTGAAGAAGTCCAGTTGTGCTTTTTTTCACAGTTTCACATTTTTACTGCAAATCAATAGAAAAAATTTATCTGATAGTTTTTTACAGTTGTATACTGTGGATAGATGAAAATCATTTTTCAGCACCACATCCAGTTTACTCGAAATTATTATTATTTTTAGTAAGTTTACCCTTTTGAGGACTGTGTATCAAAACAACCTACAGAACAGCAGAAAGCCAGCTCTTTTACACACACACACACACACACACACACACACGTACGTACGCAAACACTCACACTCTCACAGACACACACACACAAACACACACACACACGTACGCACACACACACACACACACACGTACGCACACACACACACACACACATGTACGCACACACACACACACGTACGCACACACACACACACATGTACGCACGCAAACACTCACACTCTCACAGACACACACACACACACACACTCTCTCACACACACACACATACACTCTCTCTCTCTCACATACACACACACACACACACACACACACTCTCTCACTCACACACACACACACTCTCTCACACACACACACACACACACACACACACACACACGCTGTTTACCCGTAGATGTCGAGCACGCCGATGAAGGAGTGCTGTTTGGAGGTGGTGTGCAGGGCCTTGTTGATGTGCTCCACGATCCACTGGAAGAGCTGGGCGTAGATGTGCTTCGCTAGCGCGTCGCGCGCGTTAGCCGCCTGCGTCCGCGACGCGTTCTTCACGTACGTCTCCGTCGACGTCACCAGCTTCCTGTGGCACAGCCAGTGCTCCATCTGCTCCAGCTCCACCCCCAGCAGCCTGCAGAAGTGGTGCAGGTGGGGGTCGTCGTGCTGTGGGGATGGGGGGGGACATTAGATCAAATCATAATAAAGAAGGCCCATTTAGGGATAAGACAGGAGCCAGGGAGGGAGCAGTGTGACACAGGTCCGAGGGGAATCGCTGTCAGGGGGTGTTAGCTGGGTAGGAAGCGAAGACTCACCGAGACGTGGCACGACTCCCCGTCCCTCTCCGACAGGATCTCCACATTCCCCAGGTGCAGGATGGAGGCCACGATCTTATAGATGCTGAGCTGGTGGCTCTCCTTCACACCTGAGAGAGAGAGAGTAAGAGAGACAGAATGGATAAGATCATCAGATCAGTACAGGGCTCATTGTCGAATTTTATGGTGAAAACAAAAGTCAGTCTAGCCTACACCTCTCCAAGACTCTGATCTAGCAGCCACATCTGAAAATGCAGCATGGCCCCAGACAGGATTGTGTCCCCTGGGCCCAGGTCTAACCCATACCCATCAGGTCCAAAACATCTCAGAATCACACAGTCATTACAGTTAACCGTTAACGCTAACTGCTAATGCTACTGCAAAGGCTGCCCCATTAGCTCCAAAGCATCTCACCCTGTCATTACCGTTAACCACTAATGCTAACCGCTAATGCTACAGTAAAGACTTCTCCATTAGCTCCAACCCATCTCACCAGTCTTTACCCAAACCACTGATGCTAACCGCTAACACTACTGCACTGGCTAACCCTCATCAGTTCCAGCACGTATGACCAGCTTACCCAGCATAGTGAAGGCCTGCATGGTCTTCTCAAAGTCTTCAGCATCGTTCACGCCAGGGATGAAGATGTTCTCGCCCATGGAGGTGTAGGCGTAGTCCTCCGCGCTGGCTGCGGGGGGGGGGGGGGGGGAGGAGAGCCGAATGTGCAGAGGAGAGATGAGGAAGAAAGGGGGGAGGAAGAGGAAGGAGATTAAATCACAGGTGGCCTCACTGACCAGTAATCACGAAGATGCAAACACGTCACTGAACTGAATCTTTGAAAATCCCCAAAACTCTATTCATCATAAAGCAGGAAAATTCAGTATTCATCCTGCAACATCAGTTTGTTCCATTATTACTACAAAAGAAGGCTCTTGTGTGTATTTGGATATTCTAGGCCAGTTTGAGTATGGAGGCCTAGGCTCAAGTCTTCTTCCTTGCCGTCTTTGACAGAAAGACTGATGCAGTAGAAAGAAAGAATCGGTTGTTTAAATTTAGCGCAGGTTATTTATCCCTGAGGGGAAGCTGCTGCTGGGCCAATATACTGTAAGTCTCACAGGACATATATAAACCAGACACACAGTCCATTCAACACAACAACAACAACAACGCTCGGCAGTGAAAGTGCTCAGCGGTCAGCTTGGAGCAGGACAGACTGAATTTACACAAGCTTCCATTTTAAAACAGCATTAAGACATATGATTCTACTTACCGAGGTCTTGACTGAAGACCATGATTCATTAGTTAGTTGAATTAGGTGTCTTAGTGCTGAGCTAAAACAAAAACCTGCACGCACATCAGTGCTTTGGGGATAAGACTGGGCACCCCTGGATTACTGTCATGGCTGAAGCTCCAAAGGAAAGCTTCTCAATAACCTGTTAATACACTCGTAAAGTTCCCATGTTTCCCCAGTAGGACCATAAAGAGCAGCAGCACAGCGAGTGGGCCAGGGCCACACTGTCACAGGGAGGTCTGTTTTAATAGGAAACATAAAGCACCGGGTTCGTCATCTCGAGCAGAACACGAGAGCGGCTTTATGGGGCGATCGCCACCGATCGAGCGCTTATTGATCCGCCGTGGATACGCCCCGGCGACGAACGCAACCCGCGCCCCGGCGATGAACACAACCCGCGCCCCGGCGACGAGCGCAACGGCGTCATCAATCACCAGGATGTGCGAAGACTCCGCCGTTACACTTCTCATCACGCTTCCAAATGGCTGCCCATAAACGCAAAATGCTTTTTCAATAGCACTTTAATAAAGGGTTTATTTTACTCAGGGGGCTCTGCTGGACCACACTGCTGTTCTTGCCGCCTCTGGGCAGTTCAGCAGGCACCATGCAGCTCATAGGACCAGGAGCTGGGATCCTCACCCAGCCCACACACAAAGGGGACCTCCACCAAATACAGAGAACATTGCTAACAACCAACAGAACAACAGCAAAGGTGATTGGTGGATTTGCCATGGCTATCTGGGATCTACCAGGGACAATAAAATGAAATTTCGGTGTTGTCACACTGCATAGAACCCCGAGTTGCTGCACCAATCACAAAGTCCGTTGGTAACAACCAAAGCAGTACAACACTGACGGTGATTGGTGGATAGCTTCTGTCTGTACTGCTCGGATGCTGTAAGAGACCCAGCAGGCCGGTAAGGGAAGGAGAGCGGGACTCACTCAGGGCCAGGTCTTTGAAATCAGGGAGCACCGCGGAGGCGCACAGCTGGTAGAAGATGTGGTAGTTCCTCTCGTCCTCAGCCTGCAGTGCAAACATGGATCAGAGAGGCCAGGCTGCAGTCTCTCCCACACACACACACATACACACACACCTCAGAGAGGCCAGGCTGCAAATTTACCGCCACCCGGCACACCATACACACATCCTCACCAAGCAAGACATAGGCAGGCCTGAACTAGCGGCCTAAATCTGATGCACCGCAGCAGCTGTATTCTAAACCACACCAAGAATAATATACCCCACATTCTAGCTTCAGCTATTTAATTCATTCATACATTCATGGGCAGATTCTTCATAAAACAGCATTCAGTAATGGAGCCACTCAATGGTAAATTGTTGTAAAAGGCAGCATGACACTACTGGGAATAGGAGATGAAGATGACAACTGGAACTGAAGAGATTCTAAAACTATGACAGAAAACCACAAACTTGGTAATGGTCTCAGTTTTCACACACGTGTAACTCGGGCCAGAGCGTGAGCCCGGGTCTCACCTGAAAGACGACCCGGGACTTCTCCAGCAGGTAGGTCCTCATGTTGGCTCCGATGATGTGGTACCGCCGGTCGAAGCCGATCTGGATGTACTTCCCGAAGCGGCTGCTGTTGTCGTTCCGCGTGGTTTTGGCGTTCCCGATGGCCTGTGCAGAGAAGAACAGGAAGTGAGGAAAGGGAAAAGAGGAAGTGGAGGACTGGGCAGACCTGATGAAACAGTTTTTGGGGGTAGCCCCGAGTAAAGCCATTCCTCCTCTCGCCCCTCACCTGTAAAACATCAGCCAGGCTGTGAGCTCAAATTGAGAAGAGCGCAGTCTCGTCAGAATACTGTGATAGGCACGACTTCCTGTGCAGTGAGTTTCAGTAGCGTGTGGTACGGGGTTCAGTAGAGTGCTGTACAGGGTTCAGTAGTGTGCTGTACGGGGTTGAGTAGAGTGCTGTACAGGGTTCAGTAGAGTGCTGTATGGGGTTCAGTAGAGTGCTGTACGGGGTTCAGTAGTGTGCTGTACGGGGTTCAGTAGAGTGCTGTATGGGGTTCAGTAGAGTGCTGTATGGGGTTCAGTAGTGTGCTGTATGGGGTTCAGTAGAGTGCTGTATGGGGTTCAGTAGAGTGCTGTACGGGGTTCAGTAGAGTGCTGTATGGGGTTCAGTAGAGTGCTGTATGGGGTTCAGTAGTGTGCTGTATGGGGTTCAGTAGTGTGCTGTATGGGGTTCAGTAGAGTGCTGTATGGGGTTCAGTAGTGTGCTGTACGGGGTTCAGTAGAGTGCTGTAATTTGCAATTTGCTCATTGAATCACTGCCTCTGGCATTCAGATTAACTTTCTGAGGGGCAAGGGTTTTCCCATGATGCACTTCTCTTATCAGTTTTATCATTTCATGAACAAATCTTTGTTAAGTGGGTGTGTGCATGCATGCGTGCGAGTGTGTGTGCGTGCGTGCACGTGTATGAGTGTGCACATGCGCTAAGAAACTGGCTTTATGTTCTTGAGGTTGTTTTCAGATACTCTGTCCTCAAAAGGGCATGCTTACCCAAAATATCTTTTCCAGAGTAAACCTGAAATGGTGCTGATGTTTTTTTCATCGACCCACAATATAGAAGTGTAAAAAAAATACACCTTTTCACAGTCCCTTTCATAGCTTACAGCTGCCAGATCATCAGCCCCCTCACACAGAGATGGGGATCAGAATGTGAGTGTACGAGCGATCTACTCTCACCTTCTCTAGAGCAGTGCTGCGCTTGGCTGGCTGAGCCAAGTTATACAAGTCACAATTACCACAATTCCATTACTTTTTACACAATATGAACAGAAACACATTATTTATTTTAACCACTGCCTTCACAACTTATGTGATTTTGGTGGTAGCAGCCAGGTGAAAGGTTGCATTATGGGAGGTATAAATGTAATTTCCAACAGACACATACACACTCTCACACAAACACACACAGACACACACAGACACACACACACACACACACTTACACAAACACACACACACACAGGCGTGGCTCACCTCCATGATGGGGCTGGAGGCCAGACGCACGCACACACACACGCACGCACACACACACACACACACTCACCTCCATGATGGGGCTGGAGGCCAGACGCACGCACACACACACGCACACACACACACACACTCACCTCCATGATGGGGCTGGAGGCCAGACGCACACACACACACACACACACACACACACTCACCTCCATGATGGGGCTGGAGGCCAGATGCACACACACACACACACACACACACACACACACACACACTCACCTCCATGATGGGGCTGGAGGCCAGACGCACACACACACACACACACACACACACACACACACCTCCATGATGGGGCTGGAAGCCAGACGCGCACACACACACACTCACCTCCATGGTGGGGCTGGAGGCCAGACGCACGCACACACACACGCACACGCACACACACACACACACTCACCTCCATGATGGGGCTGGAGGCCAGACGCACACACACACACACACACTCACCTCCATGATGGGGCTGGAGGCCAGACGCACACACACACACACACACACACACACACTCACCTCCATGATGGGGCTGGAGGCCAGACGCACACACACACTCACCTCCATGATGGGGCTGGAGGCCAGACGCACACACACACTCACCTCCATGATGGGGCTGGAGGCCAGACGCACGCACACACACTCACCTCCATGATGGGGCTGGAGGCCAGACGCACGCACACACACACACACACACTCACCTCCATGATGGGGCTGGAGGCCAGCACTTTCTCCTCCACGCTGGTGTCGTTGGCCGACCCACCGACCGTGGCAAAGAAGCGCATGGCGTATTTCGCCGAGACCGTCTTCCCCGCCCCCGACTCGCCGCTCACGATGATCGACTGGTTCCTCTCATCCCTACGACAACAGGAAGTGGTACAGAGTGGAATATCTACTTCCTGTATTGTTGCCTGACATGGCCATCAGGAACAATTCAGCCCATTCTTTGAAAAATCCCCAGCAAAAATTTGAATTCATTTCCTGAAATGAACTGAAATTGAACTGAGGCAGTTTTTTTAGTCCGTGTTCTGTTGAAATAGGGAAAAGATTTGCTCTCTCTCTCTCTCTCTCATGTTGATTGACACTCAACTCCCAGTGTTTTTAAAACAGCAGCGTACACCTTGCAAATGTGAGCGAGCATACCCCGTCAACACAAGCTGCACTTCACAAAACTGTTTAAGTATCAAATCATCTGTGCTCCTGCTCCCCTTGACAACGCAATCACATGACATCACTGCTCGGAGACGGCAAACTGGAGGTGCAGTTTTTGAGAATATAATGCTTCCATTAATTTGCAAATGTATCAAAATGGCAGAGAATCCAGTATGGTGCAATTTATATGTTAAAGCTCCTTGCGATGCTTGAAGCCTTTAATATTTAATACCAATATTGCCACATATATGTTTAGTAATATTGGCTGCCTGTGCACAGCACACACAGGCAGAGATGATACTGCATTCATAACCAGGCGGGTGGAGGGTCAGCCTTCTGAAATGAATACTAGGAGGCTGACCATGGAAATAGAGAACAGAATCGAGCCCAAATTCAATAAACGCATAAACATTTTAAATTCACTTTAAATTAAACAGGCATCCTATTTCTGGGATCCGTTTGGGGCCTCTCTGTCACCCCCTACAGGTCCGGCCCAGTAATGCACCAGCTCCAGAGTAAGGAGTGGGAGGGGCCACCGCTCTACCAGCGATATGATAGGCCCAGGGGAGCACAGCTCTGGGGGAGATGCACTCTGGGTAATTCAACAGCCCGCAGAGATTATGTATTAGATCCCGTATTCACTCCAACACCACAGAGTGGAGGAGAGAGTCACCCTCCTGCTCTGGGAAACTCCGCTGGAGGGGATTTGCACGAAGCGGATTTAATTAAAAAGACGAGATGAAGGATCAGCTGAAGAGTGCGTATGAAATGCAAACTCAAACATTCATGAGGCAGAAGTGATTGATTGACTGATTGACTGGTTGTATTTATTTGATAATCATCAGAAAACACAGGAGGAAGCTCAAGCAGGAACATCATCAAGTACAGATCTAAAAAAGCCATCTGAAAGGATAACACAAGAAAGTAAAAAAAGCATATTTCCTAAGTCTGTGTGTGTGTGCGTGTTGGGGGGAGGGGGTTATTTCAGTCACAGGCTGAATTTAACAGGCTCTCTAATTTCCTCCCTCGTCCACCCCCCCCCCCCCCCCCCGCCTGATTAGCCGTAATCCTTACATTTGTTTCAAATGCTCTTATCCAGAACACTCTGCGTACAGCAGAGACATATTCTCACATTCAGCTTGTCTCACGTCAAGGAAAATTAAGAATTTTAGAGAATTAAGAGAATTAAGAAAATTGAAATTTTCTCTGCTGCGTGCGGTTCTCATGTCAACACACCTCCCTCTGGCTCAGTTCTGCAGCAGACGTGCGTGCGCACGAAGACGCCACGGAGAGAAGGGAAGGGCAGTGGGTGGTGACTGCAGCGGCATATCGGAATGTGTTTTTATTTTTTATTTAATCCTTTGTGTTACGGAGAGAAAAAAAACGGCTAAAAGAAGAAGACGTCAGGAACGCAGACACGAGCACTCCAATTATCCACCCACTCCCGCCATCACGGGGCCGATCCTGCTCGTCAGGGAACTCTGTGATTATTTTAGTCATCCCTCCCCCGTGACAGCACAATCACAAGATGTGCGCCGGTTAGGAGCCCTGGCAGGCACGGCGGGTCGCGGGAGATCTGCGCTCCTGACGCGCTCCAGCCCTGATAATCACTCCCGCGTTCACACTGTAATCAGCTCCAGATACGCAGGCTGCACAGACCCGTGACTGACAAACACTACAGACACTCAACCGGGTATATTATTAATTATTATTATTATTATTATTATTATTATTTTCACTCCCACTACACGCATGTAAAATATTCTTCACAAATGCGTAATGAGAGGGTGGACACCTCACTCTAACAGTGCATGCTTAAGAAACACTCAGACTCAGACTCAGAGTCAAGGCTTATTCTAATGTAGGTGGGGTTAAATCTGGGGTCCCCAGTCTTCTCTGAAAAGGGCATCCAGCGCTAAGACACCCAGGTCCACTCAATCAAGGGCTTGCCTGAAGACTCGTGATTAATTATTAACTCATTCGCTGAATCAGGTGTTGCAGAGCTGGGCTAACACAAAAACCTGCCCCCACACTGGTCCTTTTGGGATGAGACTGGGGAACCCTGCTTTACAAAACCCCACCGGCTCTATTCGGATAAGACTGGGGAATCCTGGTTTAAAAAAAACACACTGGCTCTTTTGGGATGAGACTGGGGAACCCTGGTTTAAATGGTCCGTGCTAACGTGCTAATGCCCTCATCCCCGTGGCTGCGAATGGAGAATCTTCAGGATGCTCCATTATAATGCGCTAATGTACTTTTTCCTATGACTTTGTATGGGGATGCGCACACACACACGCACATAAGCACACACGCACACACACACACACACACACACACACGCACGCACATACATATGCACACACACACGCACCCACGCATGCACATGCGCACACACATATGCACACACACACACACGCACCCACGCACGCACATGCGCACACTTATGCACGCACACACACACACACACACACACACACACACGCGCACACATATGCACACACACACACACACGCACCCACGCACACATGCATGCACGCACGCACGCACACACACACACACACACACACGCACGCACACACACACACACACACGCAGGCACACACACACACACGCACGCACGTACGCACATACGCACACACGCGCAAACGCACGTACATGCACACACACGCACATGACTTTTATTATGACTTCATTCGACAAAAATATGCTCAAGCAAAAAAGACGAGGAAATATTTCAGTGTCCCAGTTTCTAAAAATACACTCCATTATCAAACACGATCAAAGATGATCACAGGCTGAAAAAATCCCTCTCAAAACGCCGTGACGTCAGCAGTGTCTGGCAGCAGGGTGTATAAACACCAGCCCAGATAACAGCAGCACAACGGCCACATCCTATCCAAACCCTTATAAATACTTACACTTACGAATACTCTCAACTGTGTGCAAGCTATTGATTCTTCTTCTAGTGCTCAGTATTTTATAGTTATCAAATTATTTTTATATTAACAGTTTTTTTGCCATGTATATGTTGTAAAATAAAAACATTATTATTGTTACCTGGCCATCTGCTTGTAGGCCTCCTCAGCCACAGCGAAGATGTGGGGGTCCATGTCCCCCATGTTCTGGCCGCTGTAGGCGTTGATGACTTCCTCTCCATATATGGGCACCTGCTCGTAGGGGTTAATGGCCACCAGAACAATCCCTGCAGGTAGAGCGTAGCATGGTGGGTAAGGAACTGGGCTTGTAACCGAAAGGTCACAGGTTCGATTGAGCGAGGTACTTCACCTGCACTGCTTCAGTATATATCCGGCTGTATAAATGGATGCAAATGTAAATCCTATGTTAAAAAAAGCTGTGTAAAAATTCTGCCAAATGCCTGTAATGTAAAGTAGAGGGAACAGTATGCTACATGGAGCAGTAGTACAGTAAATTTACACAGTGTACTATATGGAGTACAATAAATTTACACAGTGTGCTATATGGAGCTGCAGTATTATAGATGTACACAGTGTACTATATGGAGTACAGTAAATTTACACAGTGTGCTATATGGAGCTGCAGTACTGTAGATGTACACAGTGTGCCTTATGGAGTACAGTAAATTTACACAGTGTACTATATGGAGTACAATAAATTTACACAGTGTGCTATATGGAGCTGCAGTATTATAGATGTACACAGTGTACTATATGGAGTACAATAAATTTACAGTGTGCTATATGGAGCTGCAGTACTGTAGATTTACACAGTGTGCCTTATGCAGTACAGTAAATTTACACAGTGTACTATATGGAGCTGCAGTATGGTAGATGTACACAGTGTACTATATGGAGCTGCAGTACTGTAAATGTACACAGTGTACTATATGAAATACTGTAGATGTACACAGTGTGCCTTATGGAGTACAGTACATTTACACAGTGTACTATATGCAGTACAGTACATTTACACAGTGTACTATATGAAATACTGTAGATGTACACAGTGTGCCTTATGGAGTACAGTACATTTACAGTGTACTATATGCAGTACAGTACATTTACACAGTGTGCTATATGGAGCTGCAGTACAGTAGATGTACACAGTGTACTATATGAAGCTGCAGTACTATAGATATACACAGTGTACTATATGAAGCTGCAGTACTATGGATATACACAGTGTACTATATGAAATACTGTAGATATACAGTGTACTATATGAAGCTGCAGTACTATAGATGTACACAGTGTACTATATGAAATACTGTAGATATACACAGTGTACTATATGAAGCTGCAGTACTATAGATATACACAGTGCACTGTATGAAGTACTGTAGATGTACACAGTGCACTATATGGAGCTGCAGTACTATAGATGTACACAGTGTACTATATGAAGCTGCAGTACTATAGATATACACAGTGTACTATATGAAATACTGTAGATGTACACAGTGCACTATATGGAGCTGCAGTACTGTAAATGTACACAGTGTCCTTAATGACGAGCTGTTGGGTTCAATGGCAGCTCTTCTGCTATCTGTTTAGGCAGGACAGCACCACTGAACTTTTTTTTTTTTTTTTTTTTTTTTGTTTGCTTCATGGTGTCCGGCCATCCTTTCATTGTGTCTCTAGTTGATAATCTTATGACCCAATGTACCGATCTGATGTCCCAGTCAATTCCACACTTAATCCCTTTCCTCAGGTGAGGTGTTAAACCCAATTAATGTTGCCCAATGAGAGAATGCCTTCGCACATCCAGTCCTTTTTGCAGAGCTCAGTAAACAGAGGAGTGCAGCACCCTTTTCTTTACAGGAACCACGTAAATTCAGAAAAGACACTGAATCAAACCGATGTGCACAGAGGGATTCTTCTTTATGAAAAGGTGCATGAGGACAATCAATAACTACCCTGGAGCCAGAGTCTGTGAAACTGTGATCAATATCTGCAGCCCAGCAAAAGACTCAGAAGGGAGCTCTCTACGCACGCTGCCAGAAACATCAGCAGTACGCACAGGTGTGGTTGGGCCGAAGGTGTAGCAGAGAGACAGAGAGACTGAACATGTAGATGTGACTGTATTCTAGTTTAGGTGTAGTTAAGGAATAGTTAACTCACCGCAGTAGGTGCAGGTGTAGGTGAGGTGTAGGTGACTCATCGCAGCAGGTGTAGATGTGATTGTAGTGTAGTGCAGGTGTAGGTGAGGTGTAAGTGACTCATCGCAGCAGGTGTAGATGTGATTGTAGTGTAGTGCAGGTGTAGGTGAGGTGTAAGTGACTCATCGCAGTAGGTGTAGATGTGACTGTAGTGTAGTTAAGGTGTAGGTGACTCACCACAGTAGGTGTAGATATGATTGGACTGTAGTTTAGGTGTAGATGTGACTGTAGTGTAGTTCAGGTGTAGTTCAGGTGTAGGTGACTCACCGCAGTAGGTGTAGATGTGATTGGACTGTAGTTTAGGTGTAGATGTGATTGTATTGTAGTTCAGGTGTAGATCAGGTGCAGGTGACTCACCGCAGTAGGTGTAGATGTGATTGGACTCCAGGAAGCGCACACGCAGGTTGTGCAGCACGGCCGGCTCGTGGAGGTAGCTGAGTGCGGTGAGGTCATTCTCTCCCACCAGGATATCGGGGTTCCGTAGAAAGGGGAGCTGGTTGTGTTTGGGCCCGATGGGGTACTCCAGAGGCTGCAACAAGAACCCGGGATGATCCAAAACTCTGCCCTCTGCACCCCCTGTGTAGGCTGGGTTATACTCAAACCACAAACACAACTCCAATTCCAACAGACTGTTAATTGTTCTTAAACACTTAATGTCCACTGAGGGATGATTCAGCCTCTGTAGGTCACCGTACATGAGAAGTAGCTCTGCATGCCATGGAGAATGAATGCCCCATATTCACATCCAATGACACTTAATCAGATACAGCAGATCCACTAATTCCTTCATTATGTGAGGCGTGAGCTTACCGTTTCATCCTCGAGTTTGAGGTGCAGGATGGGGTCCCCCTCCTTGTAGTCTTTGATGATCTCTGCCGCTTTCCACACATCGTCTGGGTCTGGGATCCACACCCTGGTGTACTGCAACACACACACAGCAAAAATACTCAACAAACAACATACAGCCAAAATTCTCAACAAACAATGGGATCCACACCCTAGTGTACTGCAACACACACAGCAAAAAATACTCAACAAACAATACAGAACTAAAATACTCTCAATGCACCTCATTCACAAAAAAACTTCTTAAATAATTCTTACTCTCGTTCATAAAAACGTTCCTTCGAAAAAACAATATGAGATTCATGACTCAGACATTCGTTTTCATGCAAATCACAGGTGTATGAGATGATGAATGCTGGCTGTTTGTATTTTATGCGCAATCCTGTGCATGTGATTTGCATCAAGAAACAGCCATGAACAAATACTGATAAGAAAAAAACGATGAATGCCAAAATGTTCTTGGAAATGTTCTTACAAACAGTTTACGATCAAATGTGATCATACGCAAGTTTCGTGAATGAGGCCCAATATCTGCAGAGAATGACAAAATCTCCCAAAGCAACAGCAACGATGTGCCCCACTGCTCCCAGGATTCAAACACCTGATCACGTAGCCCTGAAGAACTCTTCCCTTGTTTTACACGAAGGAGTACACCAGCAATAATTATCCAAGGACCATTAAGATCTCAAAACCAATCTGCGCCTGTGTGCTTGTCCTCAGCCAATCAAGCAGTTTGGCACGTTAATACCACATTCCTATCTTTCAAACTTCATATGGATATAGAGTGCACAGCCATTTCTGGGTTTCCCCTGCCTCAAGCTCCCACAATTCATTGGAAAGTCTGAGATGCTGATGAAATGTTTCATGGGAACTGTATTACAATGCCCAACTTAGTTGCTCCAAGCACAACATAACTTTAAAAAGGTTTGATTTATAGTGTGGGAAAAGGAATTACAATAAAGATAATCAATAACATGTGGATTGAACAAGGATAAATTTTCCCTTTAATGATCGACAGCCTCGAGGCTGCTATACCATCATGGCTTTCATGGCTGTTGTGCATAATTAATAAACCGCTTCAGTGTGACCTGATACAGCACCCTGCAGAGGCCGCTCGAGGTTATCTCTCTCAGATCAGGGTTCTCTCTCTCTTTCTGATCACCTGACTCTATCCTTTCCGCTGAAATTCCCTGAAGCCCTTAATGGTGCAATATGCAAATACACAGGAGCAGTCACTTTGTGAGGCACCAAAGGAATCCAGGCTCAGGAGAAGACAAAAGAATCTGTGTCAAGGGAATAAATGTTTTAACTAACAGCAACAAAACAAACTGTAAACCAGAGAGAGAGAAAAACCTGTTTGTCACATCAGCTTTTCTGCAGATTAATGTGACCGGTCATGTTACCATGTCTGAACAAGTAACTCAACATCCCAGTGTTCACATGCAAAAGCAACGTAAACAGCATGCAAGGGGTTAATGCACACAAAACACACACGCTCACAGATGGGCACGCAAGCACACACACACACGTACGAACACACGCATGCACACGCACACATACATACTCACGCATGCACGCGCACACACGCACACATACATACACACGCATGCACGCGCACACACGCACACATACATACTCATGCATGCACGCGCACACACGCACACATACATACTCATGCATGCACGCGCACATACATACTCACGCATGCACGCGCACACACACACACACGCACACACACACACACATACATACTCACGCATGCACGCGCACACACACACATACATACACATGCATTCACTCGCATACACACACTCACACTCACACGCATGCACGCAATCCCTTTAAAACATGCACATTTTATCAAAATTAAAATAATAGCCAATAATGAAAAGTATCCAGAATGCATTGTTCAGTGTAATTGGTTTCTCCATTTAATCTCATTATCTTGTAATTGCTGAACTTTGAATAATGCAGCATATAGAAATTAGATGAAACTTTGGGAACACTCTGAAAGTAGATTGTGTGTAAAATATTGCATCAGGGTGCTGATTCATTCGCGCTGCAGCAAGAGTCCTCTCTCCTCTCAGCGGGTTGAGAGGGAAAAACTCGGAAATGCTGACGGCTAATTTTCACAGACCGTTCTTCAGCTCTCAGGCGCTGTGAAAACTGCTTTCAGATCTGAAGCTGAATTCCCCTGAACTGGGTCCCCTGACCTCCAGCAGGAACAGACGGACGGACAGACAGAAAACAGCAACACAAATGCATGTTTATCACGCCAGTGAGGTACATGGAGATCAGGGACGCGCGATGTGGAAAGTCTGTGGCCGATATCAAAAATATTAGACAGATATCTGACTGATACGGATCCTGCAGCTTTACAAACTGCTGCCACATTTCCTCGTTCATGGGAATAAGTCAATGAGTGCAGATGTCATCTTAAGAAGGATAAATGTAATACATTTTAGTCAGCTAGCTCACTTCATTCTTAGCCTATATCACTGTATACCACTCTCCTGTACCTGGTGTGTGTAGAGTGGGATTACTCTCCTGTACCTGGTGTGTGTAGAGTGGGATTACTCTTGTGTACCTGGTGTGTGTAGAGTGGGATTACTCTTGTGTACCTGGCGTGTGTGGAGTTGCTTTATTCACATGTTTGAGATGAAACAAGCGTTCTCCACAGGCTCCGCCCTCCGTTACACCCTATGATGCTTAACAGCCAATCACGGCAAGCCGTGATTCATTCCGACATCCTCAGCTCAAACCAAATCAGCCAATGGGTGCAGCTGTTAGTGAAGAAGGGGACCCCCCCCCCCGCATCCTGCCTCTCTGTCGCTCCTTAATCACCCTTTTCAGGTTTAATTCACCCCGTCCCACAGCCAGAGAGGCATCGGCCGACTGCTGTGGAAAATGAACAGTCCTGCGGGTGCTGAGTAAATTGGGGGGGAGTGCAGTAGTGGAGCTTCTGGCTGGTCTGATGATGAACAGCACAGTGCAGACTGTGAGCGCAGAGGCACACAGACCTCCCTAGCTCTCTAATCACAGCACACACTGCCCTTCACACACACACAGGTGGGGTATATGTGCACCATGTAAATAATGTTCTCACGCCGTTTCCACAGCAACACCGGATAAGATAAGACAGGATAAGACACAATGCCATGCGTGCGTCACTGTGTACAAAACGCACCATGGCACGAGCACACACCTAAAGATACGACAGCCAATGAGCAGACAGCACCACGCCTAAAGATATGACAGCCAATGAGCAGACAGCACCACGTCTAAAGTTATGACAGCCAATGAGCAGACAGCACCACGCCTAAAGATACGACAGCCAATGAGCAGACAGCACCACGCCTAAAGATATGACAGCCAATGAGCAGACAGCACCACGTCTAAAGATATGACAGCCAATGAGCAGACAGCACCACGTCTAAAGATATGACAGCCAATGAGCAGACAGCACCTGCTCGTTCTGCTGCATTTACACCTGTCACCTGGACGGGCTTGTGAATCACAGTCCTTTGAATGAGACCTGCCTTTCCACAGAACCAGGAAGGGCTCTCCATCACTGTCACAACCCCCCCCATTGTGTTCAATGTATCCTTAATTACATGCTTTTACTGTCATTTATGGGATGATGATCCTGCTAAGGGCACAGTGTAACAGAAACGTGTGCACACCATGAAGAATAAACGTCCCAATATTCACATCTCAGGACTGTAAACCAGTCCGGTCGTCAAACGCTTTCATTTTCAGTGATGAGCTGCGAGGAGTTAAAAACCAAAGCAAACGCTAACGAGCCAAACCCGCTCAGCGCTAAAATAAGGAAAGAACTGAAGACACTTTCAGCTGCTGATGAAAACAGGCTTTAACTCGCATGCAGAGACGGGCTGGAGAGAAGAGTGACTGTGCAATGCCTCATTAGGGTTTTCTCCCCACTAGGAGTTTTTCCCTCATTCGTATTCGCGATTTGGGGGTTCAGGCCTGGTGTTTGCTCAGTTTGCTCTGTCGCTTGCCTTGCTACTCTGTAAAACGTCTTTGTTCTCTGTGAAAAGTGCTTTAAAATTAAATTTAATTGAACTGAACACAATTTCAGTTCCTTTTTCATTTTTTTAAATGTTTAGTTCAGTTCCTGAAAAGCTGCTTATAGTTTACATTCCCCAGTCGCTCATTTTAACCTTGAAAGGTTCAGTTTTTTAGGATAAGGGTGTCCAGGTATCACTGTCCTAAACAGAGACAAATGTGTGTGTGTGTGTGTGTGTGTGAGTAAGTGTGTGTGTGCGTTTAAAGCCCTAACTCGGACCCGTGCAGTAATGCTGATATACTGACCCGTGCCACAGGTTCCTGGAGGTCAGCTGTCTTGGGGTTTCAACCCGAAAATAAGATTAAGAATAATTCTTTGGAAGAACACAGGGGAGATAAACACACCCTCTGGAGGTGTAACGTGACTGCACAAGTGGTTCTGGAGCTCTGCTCTGAGTGGATTTTATTGCTTTAGACCACAAAGGAAACAGGACAACGCAAACACCCAAGCGTATGCAGTGAGTTCAGGGCTCGGGCAAGAGGGGGGAACTCCATGTCCATGATCATGAAGTGAGTGAAACAGGAACTCTCTGGGACAGGAGCAAGTGTGCTGCTCATCGCAGGAAGTCTCCAAAAGCAGGAGTGACAGAATGAGGACGCAATTCAGAGACCTGGACTCTGCCTGAGAATGCAGCCGAGAGCGAAACAGACTTTAACAAACTCAGGTGATAATAACCACGCTCAGCGCAGAGCTCTTACGCACATCCACACACTTGTTATTCAGAGCACAGCTACAGCGATACAGAAGCACACTGCGCTGTCTGTGCTGTGATCCTGTACGACTCACAGGAACTTTCCATCCGCATGCTTCCATACTGTTACGCAAACCCAACACCCTGTCTGACCCAACACCTAACAACCTGTCTGACCCAACACCCAACGCCCTGTCTGACCCAATACCCGATGCCCTGTCTGGCCCAACACCCAGTCTGACCCAACACTCAACACCCTGTCTGACCCAACACCCAATGCCCTGTCTGACCCAACACCCAACGCCCTGTCTGACCCAACACCCAACACCCTGTCTGACCCAGTACCCAACACAGTCTGACCCATTTTCAGCCACTTCCTGTAATTAGAGTTTTTTTGTTTTTGTACTTTGTAGTTGGACGTGCTTTTCCCTGAAGGGCCAAACATACACAGCAAAGAAATGCATTAATAATCATCAAACTTAAGAAGTAGAATAATGATGGAGTGCAACTTTGAGCTTGTGCAATTCTTCGGTCTGCACACGTCTATATCTCTACTGCAATGTTGAAACACGCTTGTTTGTGTTTTAAAAATACATCCCAAATTAGGAAAGTAAAAACCCATGTGAGAAAAAAAAATGTATATATCAATTCAGGTATCAAAGGACACGGAGAGAAGCCATGAGAGCATACATCATGAATCTTTAAACGCAAGATACGTGTAAGAGTCAGAATTGTGCGAATTTAAAAATCCTGATAGATCCAAAGTAAAGTGCTGAACGTGCAATGACACTTGAACCAGGGCAGGGCTGGACTCACTGCGCTAAATCTCTTCAGCATCCCCCTGAGGCGTCCAATATCCACCTCCTTTAGTGATGCTAATGAGTCCTGAAGTAGTCATCAGTTATTAAGTCTTGTTCATTTTTGTGCACTGGGTAACGGACAGCCCAAATAGGTTCCATAAATTAACATGTACAAGGAATCACTGAAACCAAAAAAATAATTGGCACCAAAATTAAATGATTCATTAGCTAAAATATGACAGGTAAACGTGGGGATACGAAATGAGAACTGGGGAGAAATGTTGGCGAAAAATCTGCGCTCTCACCACCGGGACTGAGCTGGGACAGTATGCAAGTGCACATGAGCCTGTTGTTCTTAATTAGTCTCACAGCTGGATAAACTTATTCATTCAGGGTAACACCATTGGGCAAGGAAGCACCTTTCTGAAAAAGAGGGGGAAAATCCGTTTGCTCTAACTAACAGAGACGTTTGCTAAAGGAGCATGCGACAGAAACATGCCTTGAAATTTAAACAGTAGGCATTGCTAGGATTAAAAAAAGCTAGTGCCAAAATGTCTCACAGTACCAGAAGACTTCTTGCTCAGACTCATGGGACTTGAACATGGCGGAACAAAGTGTAGTTCAGAATTCCCATAACAGCAAGCTGGAAATAAGTTGAAAGATCGTGAAAGTTTATTGCATTAAAAAAAAGTTTATTAATAAGAAATTGTTTGAACCAGACATTTTACAGATAAAGACTTTTGACATGATTAATTCCATCTCAGTTAATGAGTTTCTGTTGGTTTTATAATTTAGCCTGTGCTTGAAGAGGGTGTGGCCACAGTATCTCTGACAGGTTTATCAGTAATGATATAAAAACCCTTGTAAGGTTGCTCACAGAATCTAATCTAGCTGCACCATGCCATGGTATCCTGTCCTCATTAAAAAGATATCCACATTATGATCAACAACTTTCTGCCTGTCAGGCAACCTCAAACAGAGCTAAGATCACACCAAACACACTATAGGCTATATGCAGGCAGTTTATGCTGTAGCCCGTTCTGCACTCCAGAAATCTTACTCATAAATAATACATGAGTTTAAATATGACATTTAAATACGAGTGTGTGAAATTGTGAGTGCACATTAAAGTGTTTGTGTGTGTTTGAGAGTTTGAATTGGAGAGTGTGTATGTGTATGTGTGTGTGTGATCATGCGTGCATGTGTGTGTGTGTGCCCATGTGCGTGTGTGTGTGTGTGTGTGAGAGTGTGTATGTGTGTGTGTGTGTGTGTGTGTGTGTGATCATGCGTGCATGTGTGTGTGTGCCCGTGTGCATGTGTGTGTGTGTGTGTGTGTGTGTGTGATCATGCGTGCATGTGTGTGTGTGTGTGTGTGTGCCCGTGTGCGTGTGTGTGTGTGTGTGTGTGTGTGTGTGTGCCCGTGTGCGTGTGTTTTATTATCTGTTTTGTTGTGATGCTCTGAAACCCAGCCTGGCTAACGGGAGCGTTCAGCATATGACTCATGGCTGTGACACCAGAGGCTGGATCAGTGGAGGAGGCTCTCATTAGACTCTCAAACACAGATGTGGAGGGAAGAGAAGGCCCTGGAACTAACTCAGCCTTGGAGCCTCCTACACCTCCTTCACCTCCCCCACCTCCTTCACCTCCTCCACCTCCAACAACTCCTTAACCTCCAACAACTCCTACACCTTCTACATCTCCTACACTCCCTCAGCTCTCATCATCCCCCCCCCCCCCCGCGCAGATATTGGGGGGGGGTGGGGTCTGTGCGGAACACGGTACTCCTGCTCCCCTCCTCTTCCTGCCTACGCTCACATCGCCGATTCTATAGAGCAACCAGATGGTCAACTCCTGCGTTCCGTCTGTCCCTTCTGCTTCCTGATCCAGCAGGTTCCAGCTGGTAAAAGGCATTTGTGCTGCTGATGATTATTCAACCCAAAGGATGATTATTCAACCTTGGCAATCGTCTGGACCTCTACACTGACAAGGTTTGATATCCTCACCACTGGGCAGGCTGCTCTCTCTGAATCAACGACCTGACTGATTTCTTTCAGAAGAATCCAGGACTTGAGAGTTTATTCCTTCCTAGAAATCAATTAGGTAAGTATTTGGTTGTTACGTGCTCTTAAAATGAACCAATTATGTGTATCCTGTCACTTCCGAGAAGTTAATGCTCTGTAAAGGAAACTAAAAGAGGTAATCACAGCCAAATTAAACAAAAGGAATACATCTCCACTAATGTTAGCAGCCATTAAAACAGACATGGTACAGAACACCTGTAATGAAAAGGGCTTCCCATTATATGAATGGTCATGTGACCTACACTGTACTCTACCACACAAAAGCACAATGGAAACACCTGACAGACATTGTGGAGGGTTGACAGCTCTCAAAGGTCCCTTTTAAATATCAACAGACACAAGTATTCTGTACCGAGTCCAGTTTTTTTTCCCCTGAGAAGTGGAAAAGTGAATTCTGAAACAGGTTTTCTAGAGGGCTGAGCCCCAGGAACCTTCGTCAGAGCAAAGGGACATTTCATTTGGCAACTCACCTATCGCCACAGGACTGATTCCCCTTCAGCACAACGGAGCTTCACTGCTTGAAAGGAAACAAACTGCCCTGTCTGTGACACAGCTCCAAGTGATTTCCTCGTGCAGTAACTTCAGTCACACGGCAGAACTGAGAAAATTGCATTAAACGAATACATCATGTATCCAAGCACTGCAGCTATCACCTAGACGCTTCAGCTGCTTAAACCTAATGCTAACTAGACTAGCGTGAACAGACGGTATAACCAGATATTTATGAAATTTCATGGATGTGTTTTGCTGCTCCCTAGAAAAAAATAATTTCATCAATATGCAGTGAAGTTTGAGACCGGTGATTTCTGGCCAGATTAAAATCAAGTAATTATCTACCTTTGCACACTCGAGGACAGATTACATTTATTTACATTACATTTATTTGGCAGACGCTTACATCCAAAGCAACGTACAAAAGTGCATACCAAAGGTCATTGGAACAACTACAAAACACAACTCGATAGACATGCCAACTGCCCACGGTGAGGTCTGGCAGCTGCTTTTCAAGATTCTCCCCAAGCTCAGTGTCACATGACACACCCTTCAAATGTGACTCCATTTCAGGTGCCCTGTGAAATCTGAAGGGGGGAGGGGCCTCTGTGAAGTACCCACAGTTCCCTGAGGCAGGAGCGGGCGGGGATCTGAATATGTATCAGTGGTTCAGACCCGTTTGGGCCTGTAAACCGCAGTGTTTATATATGATCATCCTCCCTCTAATAACCCCGTCTGCTCAACATACCGACACGCACTCTCCCCTCCCACAGGGCTGAGGAGACGTGCTCATTCAGGAACGCTTCTCATGTTTCACACACACCGCGAGCCGGACTGACAGGCAGAGGGCGCCATCCGGCCTGCTCCAAGAGGGAATAGCGCAGTCGTAACCGTCGCCAACACCGCCATCGCCGCTGCGATGCGCTCGCGTAGTCAGGGGCGTTAAAGAAGGTCTTCCTGCCTCGCGGCTGTAACCGTGGAAACCCACGGAGACTCCCGGCTGAGTTTGGGCCCGTCTCCAGGCAGAGCGCACGCACACAGGTGAGCACAGGTGAGCTTTCTAAGAATACAGCACAAACACCCCCCCAGGGAGCCGGCAGGCTGGGCTTAGTGACGCAGGGCGGCAGTGACCAGGGGAGTGTGCGTACTGAACACAACAGCACTGAACACGGGGCTGCAGTGACGAGGGGAGTGTGCGTACTGAACACAACATCACTGAACACGGGGCTGCAGTGACCAGGGGAGGGTGCATACTGAACACAACAGCACTGAGCACGGGGCTGCAGTGACCAGGGGAGTGTGCGTACTGAACACAACAGCACTGAACACGGGGCTGCAGTGACCAGGGGAGTGTGCGTACTGAACACAACAGCACTGAACATGGGGCGGCAGTGACCAGGGGAGTGTGCGTACTGAACACAACAGCACTGAGCACGGGGCTGCAGTGACCAGGGGAGTGTGCGTACTGAACACAACATCACTGAACACGGGGCTGCAGTGACCAGGGGAGTGTGCGTACTGAACACAACAGCACTGAACACGGGGCTGCAGTGACCAGGGGAGTGTGCATACTGAACACAACATCACTGAGCACGGGGCTGCAGTGACCAGGGGAGTGTGCGTACTGAACACAACAGCACTGAACACGGGGCTGCAGTGACCAGGTAATCCCCTGGACACTGCAGACCTGCGTCACTAAGCCCAGCATCCTGAACACAAGAGCACTTCCAACGAGCGGTGAAGCACAGGCAACGACTCAAAAGGTGATTTTCCAACCAAATTCAGGGCTGTACTACACAGGACATGGCCCTCTGAATGATGAAGAAGAAGACGATGAAGAAGAAGATAAAGACGACGAAGAAGAACTGCCTGCACTCTCCTCAGAGCCCAGTCTACAGCTCACCTGCTGGAAACAGCGCTTGATTCAGAGCTGAAGAGGAAGGTTTTCCCTTCTCATGACTGTAAGACTGGCAGCACACTGCTGAAGAGTGTGTCAGGTGTGTGTGTCAGGTTCACTGAGGGAGAGGAGCCAGGCTTCAGAGCAGAACAGAGCGGAAAAGAGCGGAATAGAGCGGAATAGATCAGAATAGAGCGAAACAGAGCAGAGCAGAGCAGAACAGAGCAGAACAGAGCGGAGCGGAACAGAACAGAGCAGAGCAGAACACAGCAGAACAGAGCGGAACACAGCGGAGCGGCACAGAGCGGAACAGAGCAGAACAGAGCGGAGCAGAGCAGAACACGGCCCGCTTCCTCTCCAACACGCATGGGAAAACTGACAATTTGTGATGACGGTGCACATTTCACACCAGGTGCGGCCCTCCTGGAACATCGAGGCACTGTAAACACCGGTCGCACAGGTTTAAAAACCATTAGAGCATTAAGCCATTCGGTTTTACACCCGCCACCCCACCCACGCCCCAAACCTGCCAGAAAAACGCAGCAAAGAATGTACATACATGGTGTCAAATCTGAAGCGGAAGAATGAACAGAGTGCATACATGATGTAAAATAGTGACACTGAGAATCACAGCAAGTGCACCGTCCAGTGAGGTCTCAGGATGACGCTGGAACGGCAAGGGAAACGGGAACGCCAAGGGAAGCGGGAACGCCGAGGGAAGCGGGAACGCCGAGAGAAGCGGGAACGCCGAGAGAAGCGGGAACGCCGAGAGAAGCGGGAACGCCGAGGGAAACGGGAACGCCGAGGGAAGCGGGAACGCCGAGGGAAGCGGGAACGCCAAGGGAAACGGGAACGCCGAGGGAAGCGGGAACGCCGAGGGAAGCGGGAACGCCGAGGGAAACGGGAACGCCGAGGGAAGCGGGAACGCCGAGGGAAGCGGGAACGCCGAGGGAAGCGGGAACGCCGAGGGAAACGGGAACGCCGAGGGAAGCGGGAACACGGGAACCCCTGGGGTACGCGGGAATGCCTGGGGACGCGGCTCGGGAAAGAAACGAGAGAAGCTCCATCCTGGGAAGCCCCAGAATCCCCTGGGGCAGGCAGCTGGGACTCTGTGTGCTCAAATAACCAGTTTTTCCATTGTCGTTTCTTTCTTTGTTTTACCCAAAAAAAAGTAGCAGCAATCAAGATTTTTCAAATTCCAATGACTTAACAACAATAAGTGATAACTACCACCTCTGTCCACAGTAATTTAGAAACTGGTTTGTGCTGAATTTATTTTTACACACATATAAAATCTTTGCCTTAAGAAGAAGTTTCCTTGGTAACAGCTAGTTCCCTGCAATTTTACCACTTGGCTCCACAGTTGTTGAGAGCTTGCAATGATGTCCTCACCTTAGAGAAAGCATGTCAGAGAGCCCTTGACAAAGTAGGGATGTTCCTACAATAGATGTGTGCACTCACAGTAACTGGTCTACTGGTTCTGCACAATAGGAACACCCAAAGCCATCACACTAGACCTAGCCAAGAGGAAAGAAAGAGATCTGGCACTACATGAGCAATGGTAAACCCTGTATAGCTGCAGGTCACATTGACAGGTGTATGAAGCTCAGAGCTGCAACTGAAACCGTGTTTTGGGGCAAACAGCGGACTGGGAGTCCTGACTCTTGCTAGCAGACAGAACACAAGCGTACACAGTCTCCTATGGGGAAACCCTCACACACACTCACGCACACATACACTCACACACGTACCCACACAGGCCCATGCCCACACACACACTCACTCACTCACACACATGCAGACACACGCAGACACACACATGCACACAAACATGTGCACACACTTTATATAGCCCATAAAGCACACACTTATTATCACTAACCCTAATCTACACCTCTAGCCAGCTAGCAATGACCACATGGCCAATAAGTGAATAAAACGCTCATTTTTCCTTGCAAAACCAGTCTACAGCTCCATCTCTTCCCACTCTCAGCTCTGCACACTGCAGGTTTGATTGTATATACCCCGGAGTTCATCTGTACACTGCAGGTTTGAGGCCAGTAGCTCATTTGGCTTGTAAAACATGCCTGCTACACTCCCCTCTCAGCCCAGTCAACAAACAGTGGACAGAGCTGCACACACACACATGCACACACACGCACACGCAGACACACACATGCACACGCTTGTACGCATGCACACACACACAAACATGCTCACGCATACATACACACACACACACACACACACACAAACATGCTCACACAGCACAGAAACGCACACCCTTTCACACACAAACACATACCTTCTAGCAAACAGGATTCTACACCCCCCACATTCACAAGACCAGGACAACTGCAGCTCACTATCTCTGCAATTACAGCACAAACTTTCCAACAGTTTTTTTTTTATTAAGTCCCCCCCCCCCCCCCCCCCCCCCCCCCCCCCCCCCCGGCGCTACTAAACTAAACTACAGTGTCACTCTAAATCATCATGGCAGAGTGGGCAGGCATTCAGGTGCAGTAATCAGCCTAAAGACGCAGGGCTGGATGGCTCTGTTTCAGCCCCTAATGAACTGATAAACAGCTCAGGCCCGTCTGAACGCCGCTGCTGCACCCCGTCAGCAGGAGGACCGCAGAGCGCCGCTTCCTTTAAAGGGCTTAATGAAGCGGAACGCAGCAGAATAACAAAGCAGCAGAGATACTCCGCTCTGTTCCGTCCTGTCTCTGAACACTACACACTGCACTCTTAACTTTAAGATACTCCGCTCCGTTCCGTCCTGTCTCTGAATGCTATGTGCTGCATTCTTAACTTTAAGATACTCCGCTCTGTTCCGTCCTGTCTCTGAATGCTATGTGCTGCATTCTTAACTTTAAGATACTCCGCTCTGTTCCGTCCTGTCTCTGAACACTACACACTGCACTCTTAACTTTAAGATACTCCGCTCTGTTCCGTCCTGTCACTGAACACTACACGCTGCACTCTTAACTTTAAGATACTCCGCTCTGTTCCGTCCTGTCTCTGAACTCTATGTGCTGCATTCTTAACTTTAAGATACTCCGCTCTGTTCCGTCCTGTCTCTGAATGCTATGTGCTGCATTCTTAACTTTAAGATACTCCGCTCTGTTCCGTCCTGTCTCTGAATGCTATGTGCTGCATTCTTAACTTTAAGATACTCCGCTCTGTTCCGTCCTGTCTCTGAACACTACACACTGCACTCTTAACTTTAAGATACTCCGCTCTGTTCCGTCCTGTCACTGAACACTACACGCTGCACTCTTAACTTTAAGATACTCCGCTCTGTTCCGTCCTGTCTCTGAACGCTATGTGCTGCATTCTTAACTTTAAGATACTCCGCTCTGTTCCGTCCTGTCTCTGAATGCTATGTGCTGCATTCTTAACTTTAAGATACTCCGCTCTGTTCCGTCCTGTCTCTGAATGCTATGTGCTGCATTCTTAACTTTAAGATACTCCGCTCTGTTCCGTCCTGTCTCTGAACACTACACACTGCACTCTTAACTTTAAGATACTCCGCTCTGTTCCGTCCTGTCACTGAACACTACACGCTGCACTCTTAACTTTAAGATACTCCGCTCTGTTCCGTCCTGTCTCTGAATGCTATGTGCTGCACTCTTAACTTTAAGATACTCCGCTCTGTTCCGTCCTGTCTCTGAATGCTATGTGCTGCATTCTTAACTTTAAGATACTCCGCTCTGTTCCGTCCTGTCTCTGAATGCTATGTGCTGCACTCTTAACTTTAAGATACTCCGCCCTGTTCCGTCCTGTCTCTGAATGCTATGTGCTGCATTCTTAACTTTAAGATACTCCGCTCTGTTCCGTCCTGTCTCTGAATGCTATGTGCTGCACTCTTAACTTTAAGATACTCCGCTCTGTTCCGTCCTGTCTCTGAATGCTATGTGCTGCATTCTTAACTTTAAGATACTCCGCTCTGTTCCGTCCTGTCTCTGAATGCTATGTGCTGCATTCTTAACTTTAAGATACTCCGCTCTGTTCCGTCCTGTCTCTGAATGCTATGTGCTGCATTCCTTTCGTTTCGCACACAGGGCGGCTCAATAAGGAAACGATATGTGTTGCGCAAGATCATTACTGTGATACTGCATGTAAATTCCCCCACGTCTGACACAGACTGCCCGAACAGGGGCTGTACACAGAGCGGGTGTTCTGACCGAACGTCAGTGTGAGTGTTTACACTGTGGGGAGAGCGGGGACTTACACTGGAACAGAATGCAGGGAATGCACAGGTGTATAAAACGGATTCTCTCACAGAGGTGTACAAACAACGAATAATGTCCCATTTAAAGAATTAGCAAATTAGGTGGGGGCATCAGCCTGGATTTTTGAGGACACCCCTCTTTGGGGCAAAGCTGACCAGTCTGTGAGCCTCTGGCCAGGCTGTTGCCACAGCGATTGAGAGTCTAACTGCCACTGCCTTTCTGATGGATCTGGGGAAAAAGTCATCATCATCAACATAAAGCTGCCCGACCTGTCATATCGTTTGCCCTGATACATGCCTCATCACATTTCTGTCACCATTCATGCCGTCTGGTATGATTAATTATCATACCAGACCGGCTAGCAGAAGATGGCCACCCCCACTGCAGCCAGGTAGCTGTCGACATTTCTTCCCATCAGGGAGTTTTTTCTTACCACAGTTTGAGGAGGAGTTTTTTTAACCTCATAACCTAGTTTTTGAAGGGTTCAGACCTGGTTTTTGTCCAATTTTATTTTCGATTACCTCCGTAAAGCAACTTTGCAATTGTGCCTTTGTAAAAAGTTCTATACCAATAAAAAAAAAGAATTGAATTGAACCGAATTGAAACCAGCAAGAGGTTTGATGAGTTCTGAAAAATGTTTTTTTCTTCCTTCTCAGGAAAACTCAGAACAAAGTAGAAAAAAGTGGGCTATTGAACGACTGAACTCCAAAAAATCCTCAGTTTTGAGCAGAAGTAGTCTGGAAGGGGTTTTTTTGTGCATGATGTGCTGTAATACACTAGTTCCTAAAACTTTTTAATAACGGGACCCAAATAAGTAATACTTAGAACCTCTCAGGGACCCATCAATACTCACACAGGTGTAGCCTTGTGGACTACAGACTCAGCCTGGGACCCACCTCATATACTCCGAGACCCATCGTTTAGGAAACGCTGCTGTAGTACACTGTTCCCATCTCTTAATGAGTCTTGGAGGAGAGAGCATGCAGGCCCTGCCTCACGGTCCCATAGGTCAGCATAAAGTCTTCGGTTATGAGACGCTGGTGAAATGCATGCTGGGAGCTGTTCTGCGAGGCTAAATTTCAAGACTGAGCACAACAGAACTTTTGCTTTAATGTATGAAGAATAAAAGCCTTCCCTTCCGCACTGTTAGCATGTCCTCTCACTGTTAGCCCGTCTGCTCTCTGTTAGCCTGTCTGCCCTCTGTTAGCCTGTCTGCCCTCTGTTAGCCCGTCTGCTCTCTGTTAGCCTGTCCTCTCACTGTTAGCATGTCCTCTCTCTGTTAGCCTGTCTGCTCACTGTTAGCCCGTCTGCTCTCTGTTAGCCTGTCCTCTCTCTGTTAGCATGTCCTCTCTCTGTTAGCCTGTCCTCTCTCTGTTAGCCTGTCTGCTCTCTGTTAGCCTGTCCTCTCACTGTAAGCCTGTCCTCTCACTGTTAGCCTGCCATCTCACTGTTAGCCTGTTCTCTCACAGTTAGCCTGTCCTCTCTCTGTTAGCCTGTCCACTCACTGTTAGCCTGTCCTCTCACTGTTAGCCTGTCCTCTCTCTGTTAGCCTGTCCACTCACTGTTAGCCTGTCCTCTCACTGTTAGCCTGTCCTCTCTCTGTTAGCCTGTCCACTCACTGTTAGCCTGTCCACTCACTGTTAGCCTGTCCACTCACTGTTAGACTGTCCTCTCACTGTTAGACTGTCCTCTCACTGTTAGCCTGTCCTCTCACTGTTAGCCTGTCCTCTCACTGTTAGCCTGTCCTCTCTCTGTTAGCCTGTCCACTCACTGTTAGCCTGTCCTCTCACTGTTAGCCTGTCCTCTCTCTGTTAGCCTGTCCACTCACTGTTAGCCTGTCCTCTCTCTGTTAGCCTGTCCACTCACTGTTAGCCTGTCCACTCACTGTTAGACTGTCCTCTCACTGTTAGACTGTCCTCTCACTGTTAGCCTGTCCTCTCACTGTTAGCCTGTCCTCACCAGCTCAGAGTAAACAAACACAGCCTCTAAGTGAGGCATCCCATAAGCTTTCCAGGGCCCAGTTGCTTTTAGAGTGGAGGGCCAGGCCTGGTCAGGCCAACCCAACATCTCCCTGTCCTACTCAATCAAGCCCACAGGGCTACTGCTCAGAGAGGGACGAGAGAGAGACAGAGAGAGAGAGGAGAAGAGAGGAGAGGGGCAGAAAGAATGAGAGAAAGAGATAGAGGGAGATGGGGAGAGAGAGAAAGAGAGAGAGAGAGAGAGAGACGGATCAAGAAATTTCAGATGAGAATGTGCCTGAGGCTGCAGCACTGCCATAACAGCACACATGAATATGACCCCATTTCATAAGGAGGGGGAGGGGTGGACTGGCCAGAGTGGGGGGGCGGGGGGGGGGGTGAAAGGGGAGAATGTGGGACATGAGTGGAAGGAAGGGAGAGTGACAGTGAGGAGAAGACAACAAAGTTCTGACAGCAGAACAAGGGAACACAGCTGGATATCAGCTAAAGGCGCATTCTGCAGTATTTCCAACAGGAAGTATTTCTAACAGTTTGTTAGTGTGTGATACAGCTTGCCTGATCATGTAACAGAGGCAGACCCTGGGGGGGGGGATATGTGATGCAGTGCTGGTTACTGTAGTCTGTAGGACTGAATGGCCTGTTCTCCTCATTAATTGACCTGACTACGTCTCATTTTCATGAACACACACGGCTGAGCCAACCATTTTAGGAGCATTTGCTCCTGACAAAAAGTGCTTACTGGAAAAAAAATAATTTAGGAGCTGATCTACGAATTGAGATGCATTAGTGTGATTTTTCAACTTAGCAGAACGTGTCCCTTGGGAAAAATGTTAGCGTAGCGCCCAGTCTGTTGAGTCGGGTTCCACCTCAGGGTCCTTCTACATGATGCCCAGCAAGTTCGCCCACACCACTGCCCGCTCCTGCTGCCACTGCCTGCCTCTAGGCTCTGGTATACTGTGAATGCATTATTGTGAATGTATTCACACTGTGAACACCGTGTAGTATACTGACGAATTCTTTGTAAAATTTATTATAGAAATAAATGTTGATTGACTGATTACGCATTCTTACATATCTATTTTATCGCTGAATGGCTTGTTCTCCTCATTATGTATTCTTACAGTTGTTACAATGAGCATTAATATGACTCGTTCCAGCCTAACAGACAGTGAAACAATCCAAGCCTCTCGGCAGTCAGACCTTACAAACCCAGAATAGCAAAGTTCACTGAAATTATTGTTTATCCACTGCCTGACAGCTGAGCACAGAGTGAGGGACTAACGTTCGATGCCGGTGGCCTCTGCCCTTTTCTTCCAGGAACAAATTAATACGGGGGCCCTGTTGTGCTGCCGTTTCTCTCTAAACTCCCCATGGGAGCGCGGTCCCAGAGGGGCCGCTGGGAGCTCAGTCTCTAACCCGGCTGCTCAGCAACGGAACAGCTGGAAGAGAGGCACGAACCAATGAACATTAAGAGCCAGAGGAGACGGCCAATCACCAGAGCCAGAGCAGGCCACCAGTCACCAGAGCCAGAGGAGACGACCAATCACCAGGGTCAGAGCAGGCCACCAGTCACCAAAACTAGTGGAGACGACCAATCACCAGAGCCAGAGGAGGCCACCAAAAAAAAAAAGCCTCATCTAACTGACCCTCTCAGCTGCTCTCTCTCTCATGATTTAAGGCTTCTCTGTGCAGATCCAGCGCTTGTGAAACAGTCAGTATTCCCCCCACCTCGCCTCACACCCCCCTCACACCTGTCCTTCCCCACACCTCCCCTCACACCTGTCCTTCCCCCCACCTCCCCTCACACCTGTCCTTCCCCCCACCTCCCCTCACACCTGTCCTTCCCCCCACCTCCCCTCACACCTGTCCTTCCCCCACCTCCCCTCACACCTGTCCTTCCCCCACCTCCCCTCACACCTGTCCTTCCCCCCACCTCCCCTCACACCTGCCCTTCCCCCCACCTCCCCTCACACCTGTCCTTCCCCCCACCTCCCCTCACACCTGTCCTTCCCCCCACCTCCCCTCACACCTGTCCTTCCCCCCACCTCCCCTCACACTTGCCCTTCCCCCCACCTCCCCTCACACCTGTCCTTCCCCCACCTCCCCTCACACCTGCCCTTCCCCCCACCTCCCCTCACACCTGTACTTCCCCCACCTCCCCTCACACCTGTCCTTCCCCCCACCTCCCCTCACACCTGCACTTCCTCTACAGGCTGAACACAGTCAAACGGTAAAGAGGAAGTAAAAATACAATGACTAGCCAGTGCTCATGAAAATCTCAGGGTTCGGCAATGGAAACACCACTGATGTTAGTGCTGGCGGGGTGGGGGGGGTGTTGGGGTAGAAAGGTTAATTTACACATGAAAGAAATATATATACAGGACATATCTACTCCTATAGCTTTTAGCTACACATGTCAACGTCACCATCATAAACTTCATACCGCCAGAATATATGATCTTAGTTACATATTAACCTACCTATACTGTTAGCTGCACAGTGGCTACTGTAGCAAATAAATTAAACTAGAAATAGCCTAATATCATAGCATTTCAATATATACTATTCAAGTCTTTGGCAGTTTCTTCTGGAGCTCTGCATCTCGTCTGAACTTTATTATAGATCACTGGCTAGCTAGCTATGACGGCTGGCTAGCTAGCTAGCTGAATTACCTAATATTTTTGGCAACAATGCTTATTGCCTAGTCTTTTTCGGTTTGTACAAACACTATTCATTTATACAGATACCGTCACCATTTTACCTGGCTAAAGGTGGCAATGAAAGGGCACTTTGTTTGCAGATGCTACCTAGTCACACCATCCTTACACAAGGATGTTCTGTTTACAGCACAGACCGTGCACTTTGGTTTTACAGTCATGTTTCCCTTTTAATCAAACTTTGAGCCAAAATGTCCACCTAAATTCCCTTTGGCTTATACCGCATTTGATAAATACATTATTGGTACAGCCCTAACACGTATAAATAACAGGACTATATAACACAGCTGGAAGGGAGAGGATGCGTAGATAATTTCATGCTTCAAACCTACATTAAAAAACAAAACATATTTTGTCTTTCCTGATGAGGATTAAAGATTCGTTGATGGATTTTTGCACACACTGAAAGTACAATGATAACTGATGAAATGTGAGATTTTAAAGGAAGCCCTTGGCTCAAAGTTTAACAAGAGGAGCTTAAATGGCACCAGCATATGTTTACCAGCTTAAGCCATATTACACTGTGCAGTCAGACAAAACAGACAAACTGAGGGAATCTGTAATTAACTAATATCCCTATTCCCACTAGGTGGCATGAAGGTCACTCAATCACTGCTGTCCTGTCTTTCTGTCTGTCTATCTGTCTGTCTGTCTGTATGACTACGGAACATGGAAGAAATTATTCCATCTAAAAATGAATGTTCTTTTTCTTGCCAAAAGGAAATGAATCAACTTTGAAGAAATATGCTTTGGAGAGTCGCCTTTGCGTGGGCAAAATGCATTAACATCCTTAGATGAAGCATCTTTGTGAGGGTTATTATGACAACTTTTTTAAAAACCACGTTTAAATTCCAGACCTCAGACCAGGATGTACACAGCTCATTTTCAGAGGATAAAAACCATAAGAAGAGTCATGGGAAATGTACTTTCCCCGTCAGCTTCCTTAAACATACTCAGTGTTTCCACACATCACCCTCCGATGTGCTGTCTCCTGTGCCAGACTTGTGCAGCACAGCTCAGACACAGTTACAGTCCAGCCTACGCCAAGTACACCTGACTGCACAGTCACACCATGGGGTAACAAGGGTCACAGGCTGGGGAGAAGAAAAGGATGAGAGAGAAAGATAGGGAAAGAGAGGGAGGGAGGGAGAGAGAGAGAGAGGGCGAGCGAGGGAGAGAGGGAGAAAGGGGCAAAGAAAGACAGAGAAAGGGGGAGGGAGAGAGAGAGCGAGGGAGAGAGAGAAAAAAGGAGAAAGAAAGAAAGAGAAAGAGGTCAAACAGCCCCAGGCCGGTGCTGTCTTATGAAACCAGAGCAGTCCTTAAATCACAACTAGCCTACTGGCTCTTCAGAAGCTATTATGAATATTAAAATCGCTGAAAACCCCATTAAACAAACAAACACACACATCAATATGAAGGCTGGCTGCCTAGGCTCCGCCCACATGCCCATATTTGGCAGGTGTGCACAGGCTGATTGACAGCAGGGAGCAGGGCCGTGTGTAATGTTTTCCATCACGGCTGTCCGTCTGTCACCAATCCTCTGCTCTGCCCTGCAGCTCAGTTTCCCACACAGGTGCTGTCGCCAGGGCGACGGCAGCGACCCCGCCCATCTCTTTGTGCCCGCACAATGACATCAGCTCCAGGCAAAGCACAGGTGTGTCCAGGAGGAAGTTACCTTTCTCTTCCTGCTTCTCAGATTCACTCTGACCTTTGACCTGCCTGCCTGCCTGTCTGTCTGTCTGTCACAGAGGGATGACTCACAGTGGCTGAGCCTTTCTCCAGGTAAAATAAACCAGGAAATCACAGGCGAACTTCAGCCTCGCTGACTCGGATTCTCATTATGGGCGTGGCAGATCACGCTTTCGCACCGAACCGCAAATATACCGGCTTTTTAGGAGCTGCGCACGTTAGCTTTGAACCAGCAGGAATTCAGCCATTCTAACCTCAGGTTTGTTTGCTATACGGCTTATTGCCCATCTAATAGCCACCGTAGCCCTATATCCTCATACGAGCATATTTTCAGAAGGGTAGAAAATTGCAGGTGGCTGCAGTTTATGTTTTAATACATCAGGGTGAATTTCTGAATGGATTTGGCCTCTGAATGCCATGGTGCTTATCTGTCAGGAGCGAGCACATGTGGGGGGGTGGGAGGGGAGGGCCTGAAACCCCAGAGGGGTTGTGTCAATATGTTGAAAATAGATCAGTGGTTCCCAAGTTAGTTTTGAAATGAAAATCTACAGGACAGTAGATCTCCAGGAACAGGGCTGGGAACCACTGTTGTAGATATTTGGTCTTGGAAAAGTCAAACACAAGGATGAATATACTTTATAGCAGTAAAACTTATTGCAACATCCGTACGTTAGCACATGTACTGATAATTTCTGCAATAGTAACATTGGGGTATATTTCCAGGGGACCCCACCCTGGGGGAGACTTCAGGGGCTCAGAGACTCAGCACCAGCAGCCTCACGTGGCTGTTGCCACGGTTACCCACAGAAGCCGAGACGCTTGTTTACCAGAGCTTCCTCTACCCCGCGGCGGGGCTGTACTACCACCGGATCGCATTATAGCATCATCACACAATCACGCGCACGCACGCACGCACACACACACACACAATCACGCGCACGCACGCACGCACACACACACACACAATCACGCGCACGCACGCACACACACACACACACACACACACACACACAATCACGCGCACGCACACACACACACACACAATCACGCGCACGCACGCACACACACACACACAATCACGCGCACGCACGCACACACACACACACACACACACAATCACGCGCACGCACACACACACACACACAATCACGCGCACGCACGCACACACACACACATACACACAATCACGCGCACGCACGCACACACACACACACAATCACGCGCACGCACGCGCACACACACACACACACACACAATCACGCGCATGCACACGCACACACGCACACACACACACAATCACGCGCACGCACAACCAGCAGCAGCGGGGAATTCAGAGCGTCAGAGTGTCTTACCGGTCAGCCTACGTTACAGTGTCTTACCGGTCAGCCTACGTTACAGTGTCTTACCGGCCAGCCTACGTTACAGTGCCTTACCGGTCAGCCTACGTTACAGTGTCTTACCTGTCAGCCTACGTTACAGTGCCTTACCGGCCAGCCTACGTTACAGTGCCTTACCAGCCAGCCTACGTTACAGTTCCTTACCGGCAAGCCTACGTTACAGTGTCTTACCAGCTACCGGTCAGCCTACGTTACAGTGTCTTACCGGCCAGCCTACGTTACAGTGCCTTACCAGCCAGCCTATGTTACAGTGTCTTACCAGCCAGCCTACGTTACAGTGCCTTACCGGCCAGCCTACGTTACAGTGTCTTACCGGCCAGCCTACGTTACAGTGTCTTACCAGCCAGCCTACGTTACAGTGTCTTACCGGCCAGCCTACGTTACAGTGTCTTACCGGCAGGCCTACGTTACAGTGTCTTACCGGCAGGCCTACGTTACAGTGTCTTACCGGCCAGCCTACGTTACAGTGTCTAACCGGATAGGGTTGGCTGCCATAGAAACCTAATTGTGTGTGACAGCTGGTCCAGCAGTCAAGGAAAAAACAGATGGATTTTCCAGGTTTTCCTTCCCCTGCCTGGGATTAGCAGGATTTGGGTCAAAGGGACACCGGAATTTTGTAATTACTAATCACTTGAACTTAATCTCATTAAATGCACGTTTCTACTTTGGTTTGCCACAGTAGTAATACATAACAAATATATTCTCATTCCTTTTTAACGCCTTAAACATTTTTACAATGATGTCATTATAGGCCAAACTGGCAGTCTGATTTACACCCATCACACATCAGAGACAATGGGTTTGCAGTGAACTCGGAGAGCTTGAAGATGGTTAGAAACAGAAATTACTGTGTACACAATTTAAAATATAAAAACACTGCATGAATACTGCAAACTGCTCAGCTGAGGAACACAAGCACCAGCGGACGAACAGAAGACTGATTCTGAAATCATGACTCTGAACTCACGCAGAGGATGAATGTTAAGACACACACACATTCCTATTAAACAAGAGAAAAGTTTCTATCATCCCAACAACATTATCAGGAGTAATGGGTCAAACTTTCAATAGAGCAGGACATTGCACATGTTGCGCTACGTATAGATGGCAAAAATACCGCTGGCATTGAGCGGCTCACCCTAGTTCCCTAGGAACCAGGTAACCAATAAATAAACTCAACCAAACACCCAAAGGACCCCAGTATTACCACGGAATATCAGGACAAAAAAAACCCCTGAAGTCTTGACATTCTGGTTATTAATGAATACTCATGATTGCAGGTAAAAAAAAGGGAAGTAGGCAAACAGGGAAGTAGCCATCGTCTGTCATGTCCTCCATGAAAATAACACCTTTACTATATAATAACAACACCCTGACAGTCCAGAGTGACATCATCATCATTCCATCAACACTTCCACCCTACAGAGTCACTCATTGGACAGAATCAGCCTGCTGTGATCTGATTGGAGCACAACTGCCAAGCAAAAGGCTTGTATTGTATTGTTAATAGTTTTGTTCTTATTACTGTTCCTATTGTTAGTGATTACCATTCAAACTATAGGTCACCTTGTTTTTTTATTTTATTAATTATGTGCCCTGCAGTGTGTGTGTCATTGTTAATTACTTTTGCAAAAAATCTTTATCTGAAATTGAGAAAGTGAGAGAGAAAGAGAGGGAGAGAGAGAACAGGGCAGCAGCATGGAAGTAATTCACTTCCACACAACGGACACCGCTGATCTGACAAAGGGAGACCGTACAGAGAGGCATTTTTTAAAATTCATTTAATTCAATCTAAATTTATTAGGGTGAGATTTTAAAAAATCTCTTTCAAGGGAGCTCTGGCCAAGAGGCTGCAGCACACAGCATAAATTTAAATGAGACAAACGTGGAGAGTGAGTGCTTGCTTGGCTTGATAGAAGGTGAGCACGATGTGAGAATGCGGGAGCAGGTTTTTAGCACAGTGTACCCCCAAATCACACACAGATGTGTACCCCCAAATCACACAGATGTGTACCCCCATATCACACACACACAGATGTGTACCCACATCACACACACAGATGTGTACCCCCATATCACACACACACAGATGTGCACCCCCATATCACACACACACAGATGTGTACCCCCATATCACACACACACAGATGTGTACCCCTATATCACACACAGATGTGCACCCCCATATCACACACACACAGATGTGTACCCCCATATCACACACAGATGTGCACCCCCATATCACACACACACAGATGTGTACCCAAATCACACAGATGTGTACCCCCAAATCACACACACACAGATGTGTATCCCCGTATTACTGCAGCCCCTGCTGCTCTGGTGCCAGCACCCCAGCACATCCACTAAGCCTTGGGGATCTGAGAAATTCAATAACACAAACTGTTAATCAGCAAGGATTATGAAAAAAAATACTGCAACTGCATTTAATATGTCCACACTCAGCGTGTTCTGCATAAGCCTGCTCATATTATCGGACAGATACTTATGCAAGGCCTGGCTTTATATTAACTGGAGGCAGTTGAACACTGTTGGCTCTGAAGACAGACCTTTTGCTCTACAGCTATAAAAGAGGAAAGTCCAGCTCCAAACAGCTCAGGCAGCCACAGAACTGTCAGTTCAGGGGAGTCAGAGAGTCAGAGCTGGAGAGTCAGAATCAGAGTCACTGAGTCAGAGCTGGAGAGTCATAATCAGAGTCACTGAGTCAAAGCTGGAGAGTCAGAATCAGAGTCAGTCAGGGAGTCAGAGCCGGAGAGTCAGAATAAGAGCCAGAGAGTCAGAGCCAGAGCCAGAGAGTCAGAGCTGGAGAGTCAGAATCAGAGTCAGGGAGTCAGAGCTGGAGAGTCAGAGTCAGTGTCAGAGAGTCAGAGTCAGTGTCAGAGAGTCAGAGCTGGAGAGTCAGAATCAGAGTCAGAGAGTCAGAGACTCCCAGAGCAGAGGGCAGAGACATAATGAATGCCAGAGCTGTACCTGGTCTTAGAGCCAGAGCCACAGAGTTTGACTCAGAGAGTCATAGAGTTTGACTCAGAGAGTCTATCTCACATATTCACGTGGCTTTGTAAGTCATACGAGTCATGGATACGAGTGTAGACCTGCTAAATTACTGTAAGGCAATGTACAGCACTACATGTCACAGAAGCTGATGTACTTGTGAGAAAACAAACGGATTAGCGGAGCTGAAGAATATAAACACTGCAGCACTTTACACCCCTGGCCACTCTGCAGTTTGATTGTTTTCCTTCAGTCCCTGAGGATCCCTGCCGCGGTCCAGTTTATGCCTCCAGCCTGTGCGATTGAGTAAGGTGCATTTCAACATGCGTGTGCTCCCTCTGCGTAGCACATGCAGACACACACATGCACACACGCGCGTACACATGGGCAACACACATGCAGGCACACGCACGCGTCCACGCAAAAACTCTGAGAAGGTCGTACTGAAATCAGTAAGCGGCCTACGCTTGCTCACGTCCTGAGCAACATGAAGCTAAGACGCACGTTTTCTTGCAAAAGCCCCAATACACTCATCATTCACCCGCTCCCAGTACAGCACAGCAGTGCTGTGGCTCAGCATTCATTACACAAGCCTGTGGGACAGGACTTAGTCATGAGGAGGATTAGGAACATTAATGAGTCACATGGGCTGATCCAACCGCCCAACAATTTCAAAATAAAAGCCAGGTTTTGAGCAATACAGAGGAACTCTGACCAACACAGGCCCACAGAGTGGCTGCTAGCTCATTAGTCATTTACACAAGCATCAGGACCTTCAAATGATCCAACACTATGGTGGATACTGCTTCCATCTCTACAGCTGATCCTTCTGCAGATATCCATTTTCAAAGCCCTGGTTTCGATCTTTTTACAGACACGAAAGAACCAATGGCAGTCATCACAAAGGCATTTCACATGGCCTCTGAAGCATAATTGTTTGCCAACGAATCAGGTATAATTAAAGAGAAAAGGCAGGGAAAAAATGTAATGCACCATATGGTGACGACGACTGTTACTGCATTCAATAATTCTCGTTGTGGTATATTTCGCCCAGCCTTACACTCTGTGTCAGAGTTGCGGCCCCCCAGGACCCTTGTGTGGGTATGTGAACTCTTGTCATTCTGCCTACAAAGTGCGTCCCAAATTTGTTGCCTTTTGAGGTTCCTTTACCGTTAGGATAATGCCTGCAGAGGGAGTTGCCTTCTAAGGATGCAGACAGCGAGGTAGTTGACGCAGCCACAGTTGCAAATTAAAGGGAAGTTTATTTAAACAAAAGAGTTGAGGATCAATGGAAGTGTGAATGCAATTGTGTGTGTGTGTGTGTTTGTGTGTGCATGTGTAGAAAAAGGAAAATAAAAGAATAGTGTACAGAAGAAAAAAAAACTTTAAAAAAAAAAAAAAAACAGGAGCTAGCAATCTGCTAGGCCTCGAAGGAGGAAAAAACCACTGGAAGTGCTGGCACCAAAACGCAACAAAAAGAGTAACTCCTGAGGCCTGGGCATCCCAGTCTTTTACACCTGTGGGCCCGGGGCAGTCCAATCAACTTAAGTGATACCAAGCAAGTCTGGGGGGGGGGGGATGTTCTCTTCATGACTGTATTTAGGCCTATGTAACTCTACAAATGGACATAACTACAGCTGGAGGAAACTCCATTTATACTGTCCCTCTGCAAGTCCAGAACCCAGAACCTAGAACCACTCAGTCATAGCGGTCTGGAGGAACCAAGATAATCCCCATAAGGGCCACAGCTACAAGCTACAACAGCCAGCACGAGCAGCTAACTCAGTTACCCAGCTAACTCAGTAGTCCTGGGGGGACTTCACGGAGCAGGATTACTGGGTTAGCTGGATAACTGCGCTTAGTAAAACCAAGAACAGCTCTTTTTACATATTCCAGATTTGGGAGGGTTCCAGGTTTTACTGGGCGCAGTTATCCAGCTACCTATCCGTAATCCTGCATTGTGGGTGCAGATCTTGTGGCAAGTTTTATTACAAAGTTATAATTTAAAAACTCCGAAAAAAACTCATGAGAGAATAAGATGAAGACAAAGAAACAAAGGAAGAGAAAAAGAATGCACCTGTGTATTTGTGCCAGCCCTGGTTATCGCTGCATGCTCAGTGGACTGTGGAGCTGCACTTTCGCTCGTGCGCGTTACGTAATGTGCAACTGCACGCGGGTACGCAAATCTTCAAAACTCGGACTCATGACTGAGCAAGGCAAATCAGGAGGGCGGCTCATTATCAGTTATTAATGTTTCACAATAGCATAGCAAAGATAATTAAACGTAGAGCCAACGTTAAAGGGTGTCCTATCCCAATTAATTTAGTAATAAGATACTTTCTGGGCGAATGCTTTATTCGTAGAGTGTTGTGGGATACGTTTTATTTGTTTGTTGTTGTTTTTTTCCTTTTTGGTGTAAAAGGGTTAGTTGAAAGAAAACATGGGTGACTGGTTTTCTAAGATATCTCTAGGTTGCTAAGCCCCAAAGCAAACAAAACAAACCTGCTCGGCAAACCACTTGATGTTAACATCATATCCTCTCTTCAGTCTACCGTGAGATTCCTAGTAGACGGTGTATACACTCATTGCGAAAAATACTTTGAAAATATCTTTAGGGGGAACCCAATTTAACATACACATGGTAACTTAGTATAAACGCCGTGTAATACGGTTGTTGTAACAACAAAACACTGCAAAAAAAAAAAAAAAACAACCTCAACTACCAACTTGACAGGCAGCCGGCATAACCTGTAACATTTAAGGGGCCGCCAGCAAGTTCCCTACTACGTTTAACACCGCGATATAGCTATCGACTCAGATGCTTAAATCTGATTTTTTGCTTTCTTTTCTATAAGCCTTACATACTAGAACGTACATATTGCATCTGAACAATAGCAGTTAAACGGCAAGGCTACTCAAAATCCAAAGTTGGTTTGTAGGCTACTTTTAAATGAGCGCTGGGTGAGTGTGTTTCACAGTAACCAGCTCCCCTTCTCTGTGTTCACGCCGTCCTAAAGCCGTCCCGTGTTTCTTTGAATGATCAATCCATGGTTCGTAGGCCACAATGCGGTTTCACAATAATGAATGGAGATGATATTGAACAAGGAGCCAATTTTACACTTCCACGACAACGGCTAAGTAATAGCCCACTACTTCCACTGGCTGTATAATTTCAGACGCGACAAGCACTTCCCCGTCTATGAACGCACTTTGCACATGCTCCCTAGGAACACCGAAACTAGATCGAAACTTGCTTGTGCACCTGTTCGTCCGAACTGCAGCAATAACGCGCTTAGTATTGAAGGCATGGCTCACACACCGCATTAAAACCCAGCAGTTTGCTGCTGAAATTACACTGGGAATTTGTGCAACGTAATGAGTCCAAAGTAAAATACTTTGGCATGTGTATGCTAATCTTGTTTGATAACGCGATATAGAGATGACAGCACAAAAGTTATTCGTGTCATGTCGGGGTAAAAACACAAACGCGAATAAACAGAATAATACACGGCATACAAGCTGAATTCTTTAAAACGCACGCGCGCGTGTGTCTGTGTGACGTGCTGATCTGGGATTCTCGGTTTTTGTTTAGTACGAGTTTGAAAAATAATTAACCCTCACCGAAATAGGCTACAGGCTTATGTCAATGAACACGGACGCGGTCAGAATTAATATGATACATGGTGTGGAAAACTTCACACGCACCCGAGTGTGAGTCTGTATGTGTGTAGCAAGGTGTAGGCTACGCAATTAAAAACGTCACCCGTGGAACGAACGGCAGCTATGTCTGCCTCAACAGCCAAACAAAACTTGCCGAAGGCAACCTGAATTAGTTCACTCACCTGAGTGAAGAGCTCGTTCACTGACATCTTGTCCCACCGGACGAGCCCGCTCCGTCTTACCAAAAATACTCGAACATCAACTCAAAACCTTTCCTTTTCGAAAAAAAAAGGCAAATAATAATATAGGTATTCCAGTGTAGTATTTTCCCCTCTAATAATACGGTTGTCCAGACCTCATTTTTCAGATTCAGGTAAGAGTTCCCGAGTTGACCTGCCCAAGCTGTTCGGGCGCGTCGTTTTATGTGCTTAGCTAGCAAGCTAGTTAGCGGCTTCCGACCTTTTCCTCTTTTACCAGGTGCTTATTTTTCGTCTCTCAATCCTGTTGGGGAAACTATGCCTTTCCCATCCTCGTGCACCTGCTCCACAGGATTAGACAACGCCTCAAAAGACAGATGGGGATACACCGACAAGCTGTACAGGGCGGCAGGTTAATGGAAGGAGAAAAAAGTATCAAAGCAACGACTCCAGTTTACTTCCTTTCCGTATCCATGGACTCGACATCCCGTGTTAACTGGCAGGACTGTGGCAGAGGCTGGAGGAACGCAGTTTGCCCGCACACTGAGCAGCACCGAGACACCTTCAGGTTCAGACGCGAACTGCATTTTCAAATGCATCCGCAGCACAAGTTAATGCGGCGCGTGGGTCAGTAACGCTACTGTACAGCCGCCCTCCTGTCACGGATAAGCGCTGGCACTGCACGTGCTTGCCGATTTACTGTTTAGCGGACGTGTTTCTGTGTTGTTTTATCATTTTTCCGCAAACGAAGATGCACATCAAAACCTTACCAGCCGGACGTTGGAAATTAAATTATTTACTTTTATTACCGATAAATTCCCGAACAAAATGCAACATTCTCTTATCATTTCACATATATTCTCTGTATATCGCCTAATTCTGCTTGTCTGTACTGAAATAATTTCATGAAAAATTCTCACAGAAAAGTGTCATTCTGCCATTCAGGTATTTCATAAGTCAGATATTTGGCTATAGTTTAATATGTTTTTATAGACTGTACTTTTTAAAAACTGCCTATGAATTATGTTCGTTGGATATAGTTCAATATATTAACTATATCCAACGCGGATATAGTTCATGGTTAGATAAAGAAGTACAATCTATAAAAAATAAAGCTATATGCATACTGTCTGTTTATTACATGCACACGAGCTTATGAAGTTTAGTCGACTTAATACTGACTGTAAGGACAGTCCCCTAAGGTGTGGGCCCCTAGAATTGTAGTGAACCATTCAACCATTTTAGTCCTAATTTGGCACACCTGATTCTACTACTGTAATTAGCAGCTCAAGGAGATCTCTAGCTGTTGATTGAGATGTGCTTTGATAGGAGTAAAAACCTACAGGAGGGTAGATCTCCAGGAACAGGGTTGGAAACCACTCACATAAATGTACAAATCTACAAATACACTGACTTCATAATTTAAAACAGATGAATGTGAATGCAGATACACATTTTATTAAAGCATACCTGTATGATACAATGAAAGATATGCAACTGCACCCTGACTATATGTATACACTGTATGAATAAGCACACCCAGAGTATAAACACATCACAAGCACGTTCAGGGGTAGTTTTTCGTTACTATTTTTGAGGTGTCATATTTTGTTATCTAATATTTGTTTACAGATACGTCTTTTCTTATTCCCTGACATCAATAGCAAGTTAAGAAACCAACATACAGTTCCAACAGCAACATGTTTTGTCGTAGCACAGTAATCAGACAACACAGCACAGATTTGTGCATATGTATATATTACCTTGGCGTAGAGTTCATATTCCGTCATCCTGCCTGTCCAATCGGATCTGCTTGTTCAGGTGGTGAATGTGTCCGTGTCCTCGGCAGGTATATTCCGCAGAGACCGGGTGGAAAACGTGTGTTAGTGAAATGGCTCTGAAGATCTCTGTCAGTGACATTTCTCTGCAGATCCCATTTTGCAGAGTGTTTCCGTGAGGCTTGTGCAAGTCTGCGTGAGGAGCTCGGTTTGGGCCGTGCCTGGGACCTGCCTGGACAGAACGGCAGCGAATAACGTGACTCCTGTGCCAGGAGGTAAGAGCTCCACTCCCACACCACTCCCCCTTCAGGTATGGGGTGTTAGCCGGCTTCGGCAACACACTGAGGCTAATGTGGGATGCAAAAAATAAAAAAATAAAAAAAGGAGACCAAAGGTATAACACCCATCAAAATCATCACAGTGACATGGGGACATGTAGTTATTTTTTTATGTAATGGTGTTAAATCTTGAAACCTGTGCATAACAACATTGTAATTTGCACTGGATGTCTTTTTTAAAATATTGTGTGTGTGTGTGTGTGTGTGCGTGTGTGTGTGTGTGTGAGAGAGACAGAGAAAGAGAGAGATTCATAACAGACTTTCATGCCAAAGACTGGGTGGAATCTCTGTATTCTGGGCTTGATGACTAATTTGAATAAATCATTTCTGCAATGAAATATGTAAATGTGGACAGAAATGATGTGTTTTCATAGATGTAAATCAGGCAAAACTGAGTGCTGGCAGCACTTTAGGCTAAAATGAGCTGCAGTATGAAAGGCGATAAACAACATTATTTTATTATTGCTGAGAAACTTTAGCTCTTGTAGCTGTGAGTAATAATGTTTCTTGCACTCATTATTTTGTGTTTCAGATCAGATTGAACACTAATACGCAGGGATTTCTTTCACATGTTAGAAGACATTAGCTGACTATGTGTGAACAGAAGACAGAAATTCCGTTCTGCTCTTACAACACGGGTGGGAATCCCAACTTCTGCACGGATGAAGTGGAAATTGTACAACAAACTCCAGCTAATCCACAAAAGCTGGTGGCCATTACAGGAGCATTGGGAAGCATGTATGCGTGAGTTCAGCAGCAACACGTTTAACGTTTCTGCCGTGCAGATTGGGTGGGGCAGCATGAAGTCACCAGCAGGAATGGAGTTACTTCCCAACATCTGTCATTTCCAAGCTCCTCGCCCACTTTACCAAAGTCGCTCATAGTTTGCTGTTTGACTCACACAAAACAGCTGTGCTGAAACCCCTTTTATTTTCCTTCTAATGTTTACATAATTATGTGCAGTATGTGGCACTGTTGCTTCAGATCCTGGCCGTCAGGCCTTCCTGTGTGTCTGCATGTTTTCCCTGTGCCTGCATGCGTTTCCCTGTGTCTGCATGCGTTTCCCTGTGCCTGAATGCCTTTCCTGTGCCTGGATGCGTTTCCCTGTGTCTGCATGCGTTTCCCTGTGTCTGCATGCGTTTCCTGTGTCTGCATGCGTTTCCCTGTGCCTGCGTGCGTTTCCTGTGCCTGGATGCGTTTCCCTGTGCCTGCATGCGTTTCCTGTGCCTGGATGCGTTTCCCTGTGCCTGCATGCGTTTCCTGTGTCTGCATGCGTTTCCCTGTGCCTGCATGCGTTTCCCTGTGTCTGCATGCGTTTCCCTGTGCCTGCATGCGTTTCCTGTGTCTGCATGCGTTTCCCTGTGCCTGCATGCGTTTCCTGTGCCTGGATGCGTTTCCCTGTGTCTGCATGCATTTCCCTGTGCCTGCATGCGTTTCCCTGTGCCTGCATGCGTTTTCTGTGTCTGCATGCGTTTCCTCCAGGTACTCTGGCTTCCTCCCACAGTCCAAAGACATGCAGGTTCGGAGAGTCTAAATTGCCCGTAGGTGTGAGTGTGTGTGGGTGAATGATGTGTCTGCCCTGCGGTGGACTAGGGAACTGTCCGTTGGTCTTTTGCCCAATGCATGCTGCGATAGGCCCTAGCACCTCCTGTGACCCTGACCAGGGATAAGTGGGTATAGATGGTGGATGGATGTGCAGTATGTGCATTTGGGCTGGATGCCAAAGACTGTAACAATGATTGTGTTCTATTTCAAAGCTCTTTTTGTTCAAACCTGTAAGTGGGTTTGTGTAAAGTTATTTTGTCTGATGCCTTTGTTGCTTTAGTACACAGGTGTCAAACTGGAGGGCCGCAGTGTCTGCTGGTTTTTGGGGGTGTTTTGGCCAAGGATTCAACACACCTTGTTCTCAAGGCCTTAATTAGCAGCTGATTGAAAGGACACCACAGACACCGCGGCCCCCTTGGGATTCAGTTTGACACCCCGACTCTTGTATGAGGAGTGCAGAGATATTGGACATATTTTTAAAGAGAGTGAAAGAGGGGAAATCTGAAGGGAATTCAGCTGTTAAACTGTTAAACTGGTGACACAGCCTGGAGAAATCCAGCCGATTTCTGGTCTTCATTCCAGTTCAGACATTTCGTTATTTAGAGTCATTTGATTGGGTGGGGACTGGAATCACCGGTTTTTCCAGGTGTCAATCAGCTGTTACACGAGAGAAATCTAACAGCTGCCGTTCTTAACCCACTTATGAGAACTGAACATTGTTGCAGAGCACAGAACTGTGAAACACGTACAGACCCACGCTATCGTCTCACAAGAAGCTCTGCTCTTTCTAATTTACTTTTTTACTGTGACCTTTTATTTTACCAGGTATTGGCATCTCTACTGCAACTGAGCCTTGGAGCCTACAGTACATGGGAGGAAGTCAGAGTACCCTGCGGAAACCCACCCAAACACGGAGAGAACACGCAAACCCCACGCAGAGAGGGTCTGCCGGGCCAGGACTCAAACCCAGAATCTCCCTCTCTGAGAGGCAGTAGTGCTAATCGCTGCACCACCATGCCACACATACTCTTCATAAGGAAGCAGTTTATCTATATCTGCAGATCAGGACCTAGCAGACAGTTAGGAATTCGCTCAGGTATTCCAAGAAGATCTAAACAGAATCCAGAAGTGGGTGGAAACCTGGCTAATGGTATTTAAAATGGCAAAGTGTAAAGCTCTGCATGTGGGAAGTACAAATTTAGGACTTTAGGATTATTTACTGATTATTAGCAAAATGAGAACGCCAGGTGAGCAGGTGAGACACGTGGTCAGGTTGAGGCTGATGAAATGGTCAGAGCAGCGATGGGTGTTGCAGAGACAGTTATTAAATAGCACCCCATACCCAGCTGATCTTCAGAATGCAAACTCATTTGGTAACAATGGACGAAGATGACTCATGCCCACCATAAGACAGTAATGATGTCGCACACACTCGCCGAGGATCTTTAAGTTATTATGTATTTCACTGTGGGTCTCAGGCTGCGGCTGAAACTGAGGTTTCTCAATAGCGCTGTAATCATCACAGAGATGTTAACAAACCAAGGCTGGCTACTGTGGGCCAACCTGAGACTCTGAAACAGGCAGGCAGGCAGGCAGTGCTCAGGGAGGTTCTACCAGTAACATTAACCAAAAATATTCTGAGAGGCCATGCTGCATATTTTTTTAATAATTCATGTTTAGTAATTAATAAATCATAATAATTCTCAACTTTGAATAGCCAAACCTTAAAAGTAAAAAAAAAAAAAAAAAACCTTATTCAAAAAATTTCAAATGCTTTGCACAACAAGAACACATTATTCACAGATTACAGTACATTTTTCTTGTCAACATTTTTAAAAGTCCAGGTAGCTTAATCAATAAACACTAAAGGACTAAAAACACACTGGCTATCGCTTTCTGCTATCTCCACAATGGAGTTCACTATGCAGAAGATCTGTAGAGATTATTTTTTCTCCCCAGTTTGTCTTCAGGGCTGTTCCAAACACTGTTATGATTTAATGCTCCAGAAACGGCACAGGCTGGGGTGTGCTTTGAGAAATATATGAATGGCAGACGCTGCAAACAAAAATCAGTGTTCAATGCTAGCCAGGCTCATCTGTTAAACATTATGATGCATTTTAGGCTATTTAAGACCAACCAGGCAGAAGTGGCTGGTGCTATTCGTCGCGGTTTTCCTCATGGCCTGACAGTATAATAGAGTTATTCCTTCACACCTGTTCATATTTCTGATGCATATTTCATGCAGGTATTCTTGAGAGCAGATGCACCTGTACACTGGGCACGTTGTGCTTCCGGGTCATTGGCGCAGAGGCCGCTGGTCGAGGCAAGGCTGCTTCCTGAACCCGTGTGTCCTTTTGTGCTGAAGCAGGTATGGTGGTGCTGCAGCAACCCGGCCGATCCAGTCAGGTGAGCCAGGTAAGACAGGTGAGCCAGGTGAGCCTTCTATTCTGGCCCCGATCACAAGCTCCGCCTTCCCACGCTCAGGCAGGTTTGACACAGCTCTGATTCTGACATTCTTATGTCTTATATCAGCATAATGATGCGATAATTATGTTCCTGACATGATGGATATTAGTGTAAACACAAATGATTTATGAGAAATCATGTCTCAGCACGCATATGCAGTTTGTTCGGTTACCAGCTTCGAACTGCTGTTGTACTCCTCCTATATGCAATATGGCTGTGTTTTTAAACAACATCTATACTCAACATGGTTCTGTTTCTTCAACAGCTTGTATTATATTATTATATTATAATATTATGTTATACAGAATCTATAGTGACAATGACTGTTTTATATAAAGTATTCATTCTCTAGCCTGACCCAGCGTTATCTCTCTCTGCTCACAGTGTAATGCTCGACAGGGTGGGTTCTGATGCTGATGCTTTAGATGCCGAGTCAGAAAAGCCAGCAAACATTCACTGGAACTAACGTTATGCAGGCAGTAAATACACAGAGTCCGCTAGCGCTCCACCAGCTATTTACCCGCCAGCTAGCACCCTGCCAGCTAGCTACCCACCAGCTATCTATCCGCCAGCTAGCTACCCACCAGCTAGCTACCCGCCGGCCAGCGCCCCGCCAGCTAGCTACCCGCCGGCCAGCGCCCTGCCAGCTAGCTACCCGCCAGCTAGCTACCCGCCAGCTAGCGCCCCGCCAGCCAGCGCCCTGCCAGCTAGCTACCCACCAGCCTGCCTCTAGCCAGACTTGTGCTGACTTGCAAAGCCCTGGCAACGTCTCCTCCTCCTTCTTATTAATATTACTGAAAAAGTGAAACAAATCATCCACTGTGCAATTATGAATCACTCCCAGTCTTCCAAGTACACACATATATGTTGTGCTTGATGAGTGTTGTCTTCAGCACACCAGTGAACGGAGTATCCCATATTATTTAACCTTTTGAAATAGGCAGGTTTTTGAGAAAAAAAATTTTCCTCAAAATTCCAAATCAGTGTTCTAGAACTCCGCTGCTCTTCACTGATAGTGAATGTTACATCAGCATTAGGATGTTCAGGTAAGAATTTGCGATCTTACACCAGAACAGATTAAGGCCGCTGTGACTGGTTGGCAACCATACCTTTTTCCAGTGACCCTTCTGTCATGAGCTACCCCTGCTGTCCACCAGAGGCCGCCTGTTTTCCCTTTTTCTTCTGTATCTTATCCAGTCTGTGTTGTTTGTAATTACTCGATTATTGGTTCTTGTTAGCCTGCAGCGTCTGTTCGTTTAAGTGAGTATCTGCAGGTGTTTCTCTGTGTTCACCCTGTTGCGTCTTGGTGTGAACAGCCCGTTCAGTATAAGACCTTTCTGTTTCCAGCTTCTTGTGTATGTTACCAGTGTTTTTCTTGTTTTCTTCTGTTTTTGCCTCCTGTAATTTTTGCGTATTTTTGCCTGAAACTAAGTATATTTTTTGGATTTTACTCCCTCAATTCTGAGTCTCTCAGTACTTGGGTCCACACTCTGACACCTTCCGGGGCTGAAGTACCTGGATTTGCATGAATTTAAAGTGTCACATTTTTGAATCCCTGAGCAAAAACATTACATTTTTAAACTCATTTTAAAAGGTTTGTACATACATATGAACTACACATCCTGAATTGTAGAAGAATACAAATTCAAAACAGGAAATGAATATTCACAATGTTTGCTTGGTGCTGGTTACTTTGACATCATACCCTGTCATCTCACCCTACTTCTACTGATACTTTTCCAAATATATTCCCAGATCACAGAACGATTTGGATAAAATTGTGTTTTTCCTTAATACTCTACTGACACCTAGTGGTTATGCTGTAGTAGTACAGCTACCATGTCCCGAGAATGTTCCTCACATCTGGAGAAGAGTAAACTTCAGCACACCAACACCATGGGCTCAATTTTGGTCATGCATTTGGATGTGGGAAATTGAATATGTTCATACATGTTTCACTAATTCCACAGTAAGATGCTCATACAAGTGAGAAACACATACCACAGTAACACGTTGATACATGTTGGACTCACAGAAGCATGCTGCTGCAGATGAAGGATGAGCTACATTTACACGTGACCTATGACCTACGGGTGCGTCGCAAGGAATCAGACCTGAGCAGCAGTGTCCAATCATATATAAGCAGGCCTGGTGGGGGTGCACAGCAGTGTCCAATGATATCTGAGCAGGGCTGGTGGGGGTACACAGCAGTGTCCAATGATATCGCAGCAGGGCTGGTGAGGGTACACAGCAGTGTCCAATGATATCTGAGCAGGGCTGGTGGGGGTACACAGCAGTGTCCAATCATATCTGAGCAGGGCTGGTGGGGGTACACAGCAATGTCCAATCATATCTGAGCAGGGCTGGTGGGGGTACACAGCAGTGTCCAATCATATCCGAGCAGGGCCGGTGTGGGTGCACAGCAGTGTCCAATCATATCCGAGCAGGGCCGGTGTGGGTGCACAGCAGAGCCAATCATATCCGAGCAGGGCCGGTGGGGGTGCTAAGACGTCTGATTTTAGTCATCAAGGTTGTGTTTATTAGTTGAATGAGGGGACACTGCTGGGATAAAACAAAAACCTGCACCCTTTTCAAGACCAAGCCTGGACACATCCAGCATATAAGCAGCAGCGTGATTTCAGAGGTATTAAGAATAAAACAACTCTAATACATGCTACATAGTGAATGGACAGTTAATGGCACCTGGAATATCAGTACAACAACATTCTCGATCAACTTTGATATTTTTCATACTTATAACCGACTCAAATACGCATTATGCTGTAAAATCACAAAATAAAATCGCTCAAGTTTAAATGGATGTTTCATCATCTTTGTTCAGAGAAACTTAGCGAAGTTGGAATTACGAAAGTACGTTCACATAAAAAGGTTCAGAGAAATAAAATATCAGGTCAGGTTAAAACATGACCAACCTGTACTCTCAAACACACATTACACCTCTCCTGGGGCAGGCAGCTCTTCTGTCACTCATAAGGTAAGACACAGACACACACACACACAAGCTGTTAATCATAAGGTAAGACACAGACACACACACATACTGATCCAGTGATGGCTGAGGTGTCAATCATAAGACAGGCACACACACAGACCAAGACCAAGGCGCACATGAACTAAAACAGTGTCTGACAGATGTGCGAATATTGCAGAGACAAGTGCTTCACATGCACCAGGAGATACCTGAACAACCTGGAGATACCTGAACAACCTGGAGATACCTGAACAACCAGGAGATACCTGAATGACCAGGAGATACCTGAAGAACCTCCTAACTGAACACTGAAAGCAAAAGACATAAAGCTATCTGTCTTGTCAAACCGCTTCTGTTACAAATACAAAACGCTGTTTCTTATGTTAATTTTACACTTATTGATTATAAATGAACCTCCCTGACACTTTGGCCATTTCTTGTATTTCTGAGGGAAAGGTAACACTGATGCGCTCCACTGCTAGAAAAATAATGCCATAATAACAATAAAATAATGCCAAGTGATTATAATGTAATAAATAATAAATCCTACTATTTAATTTCATTACTTTCAGTAAACAGTGCACTGTGAACACTGGCCTGCACAAATTTCCCACAAAGAAACATGTAATTAACTTGAGTTTTATAATGCCTATTTTACTCATATTTACTCTTGCAGTTTATTCTGGCTTCTTGCTGACTGGCCAGAAGCCCAGTAGGGCAGTGCGTGATTGGCCAGGAGCCGAGCAGGCGAGCGCGTGATTGGCCAGGAGCTATCTGTGGGTGTGGCCTGTTGAACAGAGGGTGGGGTTAGCATTATGAGGGAGGAAGCAGTTTGCCTGTGGGTGTGGCCTGTGGAACAGTGGGTGGGGTTAGCATTATGAGGGAGGAAGCAGTTTGCCTGTGGGTGGGGCCTGTGGAAAAGTGGGTGGGGTTAGCGTCATGAGGGAGGAAGCAGTTTGCCTGTGGGTGGGGCCTGTGGAACAGTGGGTGGGGTTAGCATTATGAGGGAGGAAGCAGTTTGCCTGTGGGTGTGGCCTGTGGAACAGTGGGTGGGGTTAGCATTATGAGGGAGGAAGCAGTTTGCCTGTGGGTGGGGCCTGTGGAACAGTGGGTGGGGTTAGCGTCATGAGGGAGGAAGCAGTTTGCCTGTGGGTGGTGCCTGTGGAACTGTGGGTGGGGTTAGCATTATGAGGGAGGAAGCAGTTTGCCTGTGGGTGTGGCCTGTGGAACAGTGGGTGGGGTTAGCATTTTATGGGAGGAAGCAGTTTTCCTGTGGGTGGGGCCTGTGGAACTGTGGGCGGGGTTAGCATTATGAGGGAGGAAGCAGTTTGCCTGTGGGTAGGGCCTGTGGAACAGTGGGTGGGGTTAGCATTATGAGGGAGGAAGCAGTTTGCCTGTGGGTGGGGCCTGTGGAACAGTGGGTGGGGTTAGAGGGATGTGTCTGTGAGCATGTAGGAGGGATTAGTGTAGTTCCTGTAGGGGAGGACCCCGTTCAGCTCCACAGGGGAGGGAAGGGTGCAGGTCTGCTCAGGACGTCCCACAGACGCAGCCCCGCCCAACAGGAACGTGAAGGAGTTGGCAGACGTGGGCGTGTCCAGAGACGGGTCCAGGCTTTCGACCCCCGGAGACCCGGGGCAGTGGCGGGGGTGGGGCTGGTAGCCATCGTCCGCCCACAGCGGGAGGGCATGCGGGGGTGCTGAAATCTGGGGCTTGTACTCCACAGGGGGCGGGACACCCTGTGTGGGCATCAGAGGGGTACACACCGCTGTGTAGGTGACCCCTGTGCGCCTGGTCTCCAGGGAGGGGGCAGGGGGGGCCAGGGGGGCCGGGGGGACACACCCATAGGACCTCCTGCCCGGTGCCTGCTGGTAGCACCCGATGTAGGGGGGGCAGCTGGAGTCTGTGTCAGGTGGGAACCAACACCCCCCTTTCTCCTCACCATGATCTACTCCCGAATTCTCAGCCAGGTGCGACATTATTTCAATGCTGTCATAGGGGATGTGCATGGGTTCCATCCCCTGGTAGCTTAAAATCTGAGAAGAGCAGTTAGAGACCAGAGTTAACATCCATCCTTATCTGACCTCACCTATTCACCTCCATTAACATCTATTCACCTCTACTGACATCTATTCACCCCCATTAACATCTATTCACATCCATTTGCAACTAATTACCTCCATTAACATCTGTTCACCTTTATTCACATCTCTTCAGCTCTGTTCACATCTCTTCACCTCTGTTAACATCTATTAACATCTACTCACCTCCATTAACCTCCAGTCACAATCACTCACTTCCAGAAAGACAGAGACAGGTACAGAGCAGGTGTGGGATGGCAGAAGCACAAGGGCATTGTGGGACACCAGAAGCACAGGGGCATTGTGGGAGGCAGAAGCACAGGGGCAGTGTGGGACACCAGAAGCACAAGGGCATTGTGGGACACCAGAAGTACAGGGGCATTGTGGGAAACCAGAAGCACAGGGGCATTGTGGGACACTAGAAGCACAGGGGCATTGTGGGAAACCAGAAGCACAGGGGCAGTGTGGGACACCAGAAGCACAGGGGCATTGTGGGACTGAAGACTCACTGGTGTTGTTGCCCAGTTATGGGACAGCTTTGGCTGGGGAATGTCAGAGTAGAACTTCTCCTTCATCCTGTTACACAGAGAGAGAAACAGGAAGTCAAAGTCGTGAGACTCACATATTCAACACAGTCTTCTCTGTCACAATTTCATGAGAAAAACAGAACACCTTCCCCACTCAGAGTGGATCTGATTGAATCTGAGGTCTACAGACAAGAAACCGACGTGTGAAAATGGTCTTCCCCGAAAACAAAAACAAAGCAGCTTCCTCTCCTACCATTTCCTCTTGCGGTAGCAGGTTACAGTGGTGAGGATGAGGACACAGGCCATTGTACCCAGGGAAATGAGAATTACGCAGATCAGCGAATCAGCTGCAGAAAAAGAGAGCAAACGGCATTCCATGTTTCACACAGCCAATAGGAAAGGGGGCCTCTCGCCACATCCCTGAACATTTACATACTGCTGTCAGTCCCAATGAGCTTCCATCATTACTCACAGTGCTGCCACTCAAAAGTCACATGACTGATTAGTCATGTGGTTATAGAGTAGCATACACAAACACAAGCATAGTAAAATGATAGTGTGGATATAGTAATGTTGTTCCATAATACTGTAATTACAAAGTGATTATAAGAAAGTGTACTTTAACTGTAGTGTAGTAAAATGGTACTTCAGTTATATAGTGATGTGGTTATATAGTAGTGCAGTTGTATAGCAATGTAGTTATATAGTACAGCAGTTGTATAGTAATGTGGTTATATAGTACTGCAGTTGTATGGTAATGTAGTTATATAGTACAGCAGTTGTATAGTAATGTAGTTATATAGTACTGTAGTTGTATAGTAATGTAGTTATATAGCACTGTAGTTGTTTAGTAATGTAGTTATATAGTGGTGTAGTTGTATAGTAATGCAGTTATATAGTACAACAGTTATATGTTAATGTAGTTATATAGTCATGTATTTAAATAGCTGGACTTGGCTGTGCATCATGCAATCGTAATAGATGTTAGCCACAATTACAGGATGTCCCGTGAAATAACACCACAACCCACCCTCCCCCCCCCCTCCCCCCAAAACCTGTGTGCTGTGTCATATAATCCTACATGTCCACAGCAGACCTGGTTCAAATGAGGACCCAAAATATTGGAACCCTTTAGTAATACTCTGTGCCAAAGAAAAGAAAGCATTCCTCCTTACAGACAAAAAAGTAGCATCTGTTTTCATTCAAATTGAGAACAAAAGGTTTACATTGCTGTGGCGGCATGTTCTATTTGATGATGGATCTGGAGTAAAGCTTTCGGTTTTCCCCATCTAAAGAGTAATTTGACCCAGGTTTGGTCCACGGTAGCCCCATAGTCTGTAGCATGTCAGGCTTACACACAATGCACTGAGATTGCCAAGTTTCACTGCATCAGACGTGCTCACTCAGCTCAACACACAACACTGTGCAGAGCTGGAGGTGGAACTGCCCCTTGTCAAAAGAGGCCAAGGTCCAGCACTGGCCAACACAGGCAACTACAGGAAACAGGGGACACCCAAACCCCATCCTGTGGAGTCACAGGGTCTGGAAGGTTTCATCGCTGCCCAGCAATAGGGCAATAACTCACCCACTCCATGGCTCTAAACTGGTAGTTGATTTTAAGACGAAGACAACTAGGACTAGGGTGGGAAATCCCAGCTTAGGACAAGCACGGATTTGTGAATGATGGGGTACAGGCACCATTTCCGAGTAGCCAGCCTTGGGGTGACTGAGTCTGAGACACTAAAAAGGGGGTGGAATGGCACTCACAGTAAGGGCTGAGCTGAATAGAGACCACAGCGCCGCTCCCCTCCCCCGCCGCTGTGAAGGCCCTCACTGTGAAGGTGTAGTGACCCAGGGGCAGGTTCCTCACGGCGTAGCCTCTCGCCTCTGGGTCTGTGATGTTCTCTGGCAAGGAAAGAGCGAAAGATGACCCAGCAAGACGAGTTAAACCAGGTGTCCCCAGTCTTACCCGAAAACGGCCTGCGTGGGTGCCGGTTTCTGCTTTAGCCCCGCCGTAAGACACCTGATTGTACTTATAGAGGTCTTGATTGAGGATCATGGTTAGTTAACTAGGTGTCGCAGCGCTGGGCTGAAACAGACACCTGCACGCACAGCGGCCATTTTTGCTATTAGGTCAGGGTGGTCCTCTCTCACACAGGCAGCCACTCCCTCCACTCTCCCTGTCATGGCTGGAGCACCCTCTGTGGAGCTAGCTGAGCTCACATCTGTTTCTGTGGAGGTCACTGAGCTCAGAGCTGTTTCTGTGGAGGTCACTGAGCTCACATCTGTTTCTGTGGAGCTAACTGAGCTCAGAGCTGTCCCCGTTTTGCCAGCGTCTGCTGCTGCTGTAGTGATTGAACGCTGTGCCTGACTGAGCATACCTGTGGAGACCAGGCCCGAAGCGGAGGCCCGATGGACCGAATATCCGCGGATGAGCCCCCGCTGACCCTCCAGAGGAACCCCGTCCCAGCGGAGCCGCACTTCGGACCCACTCTGCTTCACCTGCAGATTCTGCACTGGCTGGTCAGGGGCTGCTCACGGAGCACAGAGGGGGGAGGGGTAAGGGGTGGGAGGGACACGGGGCCCCTGCTTTTAGTATGTGTGATTCCTATGTTCTCATGTTCCACATGGGCTGAGTTCTCATTATGGATTCTTATGTTCTCATGTTCTAGATGGGCTGAATTCTTATGGGCTGAATGACCTGCTGTGTAAAAGGTTCTGTAAGTCACTCCGGATAAGTGCGTCTGCTAAATGCCTGTAATGTAATGTAATATAATGTAATGTTCTCTTCATTATGGATTCTTATGGGCTGAATGGCCTGTTCTCCTCAGTATAGATGGTTATGAGCTGAATGGCCTGTTCTCCTCAGTATGGATGGTTATGTTGTAAGACAGAAGCCCAGCAGAGCTCACCCCTCTCCTCACTGTACTCCTCCCTCCTGGCCAGCAGCTCCAAGATGCCCTGACTGCAGCTGTAGATGGACAGTGAGTACTTCAGCCCTGCTGTGAAGCACTCTGAGGCAGAAGAACAAATGGAGAGAGTGAGGCGATCCATTCTCTGCTCTGACCGACAGTAGCACACAATGGCAGCGTAGTATAATAGGTAAGGAGCTGGTCTTGTAACCTAAAGGTCACAGGTTTGATTCCCAGGTAGGACACTGCCGTTGTACCCTTGAGCAAGGTACTTAACCAGCATTGCTTCAGTATATATCCAGCTGTATAAATGGATGCAATGTAAATGCTATGTACAAAAAAGTTGTGTAGATAAATGCCTGTAATGTAATGTAACAACCGACACCCACCAACAGCATATGGCATTAAATAATCACACAACAACACACACTTAATACATTAACACTGCTGACCAGTTACATACATTAACTTTGGCATCAGTAATGTAATATAATCTTACCTATTGATATCAGTAATGTAATATAATTTTACCTGTTGATATCAGTGAAGTAATATAATTTTACCGGTTGATATCAGTGATGTAATGTAATTTTACCAGTTGAGATCAGTGATGTAATGTAATTTTACCGGTTGAGATCGGTGATGTAATATAATTTTACCAGTTGAGATCAGTGATGTAATATAATTTTACCGGTTGAGATCAGTGATGTAATGTAATTTTACCAGTTGAGATCAGTGATGTAATGTAATTTTGCCGGTTGATATCAGTGATGTAATATAATTTTACCAGTTGAGATCAGTGATGTAATGTAATTTTACCGGTTGAGATCAGTGATGTAATTTTGCCGCTTGATATCAGTGATGTAATATCATTTTACCAGTTGAGATCAGTGATGTAATGTAATTTTACCGGTTGAGATCAGTGATGTAATGTAATTTTACCAGTTGAGATCAGTGATGTAATGTAATTTTGCCGGTTGATATCAGTGATGTAATGTAATTTTATCAGTTGAGATCAGTGATGTAATGTAATTTTACCGGTTGAGATCGGTGATGTAATATAATTTTACCGGTTGAGATCAGTGATGTAATATCATTTTGCCGGTTGAGATCAGTGATGTAATGTAATTTTACGGGTTGAGATCAGTGATGTAATGTAATTTCTAGTTCCCATGGTGACCGACTGAAGGGGAGGCTCTGGTCTCAGACTCACCAGGTGGAATCCTGGCCCAGGTGCGTTGAGCTGGCACCCTCACCCACTCCACCGTACGGCCACGCCCGCTGTGGGCGGGGCTCCACTCTACAGCGTACCCGCAGGTCGCGTTGGCGCTGGCAGGCCAGGACAGGTTGAAGCCGCCGCCGGAGCCAGGGATTCTGGAAACACTGGCTGTACCGCCTACAGACATAGGATCAGCACAGCTAACACAGGCTGCAGACACAGGATCAGCACAGCTAACACAGGCTGCAGACACAGGATCAGCACAGCTAACACAGGCTGCAGACACAGGATCAGCACAGCTAACACAGGCTGCAGACACAGGATCAGCACAGCTAACACAGGCTGCAGACACAGGATCAGCACAGCTAACACAGGCTGCAGACACAGGATCAGCACAGCTAAGATAGGCTGCAGACACAGGATCAGCACAGCTAACACAGGCTGCAGACACAGGATCAGCACAGCTAACAGGCTGCAGACACAGGATCAGCACAGCTAACAGGCTGCAGACACAGGATCAGCACAGCTAACACAGGCTGCAGACACAGGATCAGCACAGCTAACACAGGCTGCAGACACAGGACCAGCACAGCTAAGATAGGCTGCAGACACAGGATCAGCACAGCTAAGATAGGCTGCAGACACAGGATCAGCACAGCTAACACAGGCTGCAGACACAGGATCAGCACAGCTAAGATAGGCTGCAGACACAGGATCAGCACAGCTAACACAGGCTGCAGACACAGGATCAGCACAGCTAAGATAGGCTGCAGACACAGGATCAGCACAGCTAACACAGGCTGCAGACACAGGATCAGCACAGCTAACAGGCTGCAGACACAGGATCAGCACAGCTAACAGGCTGCAGACACAGGATCAGCACAGCTAACACAGGCTGCAGACACAGGATCAGCACAGCTAACACAGGCTGCAGACACAGGATCAGCACAGCTAAGATAGGCTGCAGACACAGGATCAGCACAGCTAAGATAGGCTGCAGACACAGGATCAGCACAGCTAACACAGGCTGCAGACACAGGATCAGCACAGCTAAGATAGGCTGCAGACACAGGATCAGCACAGCTAACACAGGCTGCAGACACAGGATCAGCACAGCTAAGATAGGCTGCAGACACAGGATCAGCACAGCTAACACAGGCTGCAGACACAGGATCAGCACAGCTAACAGGCTGCAGACACAGGATCAGCACAGCTAACACAGGCTGCAGACACAGGATCAGCACAGCTAACACAGGCTGCAGACACAGGATCAGCACAGCTAACACAGGCTGCAGACACAGGATCAGCACAGCTAACAGGCTGCAGACACAGGATCAGCACAGCTAACACAGGCTGCAGACACAGGATCAGCACAGCTAACACAGGCTGCAGACACAGGATCAGCACAGCTAACACAGGCTGCAGACACAGCACAGCCCAGGGCACTGGATCAGCACAGCTAACACAGGCTGCAGACACAGAAGGATTTCAGCCAGCTTTTTGAGTGATAAGATGCTATAGAAATAGATGTATATAAATGCTAAAATTTTACTATGCTTATACATCTCTTCCTGAGGACCCCGTTCTAGACTCATGTCATGTGCACCTGATCAGGCTCCTCTACCTGTGCAACCAGGTGGCCCACTCACCTGCGAGCTCAGCAAAGCCAACGCTGGAAGGAGGGGAGGAGCCGGCCCCGTTGAAGGCTGTAACCGTGACAACCCCGTGTCCCATGTCCTGGAGGAGGAGGCTGTGCTTCTCTGGGGGCAGCTTGGAGCTCCGCCTTCCCCTCAGGGAGCTGTCCCAGGACACCTCGTAGCCCCGAATCCGGCCGTGACTCTCACTGGCCGAGAGAGGCTGGCCAAAACGGGAGAGAGAGGCATGTCGCTCAGTCCCTGTTCAGCACCTGCTCAGTACCTGCTACCTGTTCAGTACCTGTTCAGTATCTGCCTCCTGCTCAGTACCTGTTCAGTACCTGCTTCCTTCTCAGCACCTGCTCAGTATCTGCTTCCTGCTCAGTACCTGTTCAGTACCTGCTACCTGCTCAGTACCTGTTCAGTACCTGCTTCCTTCTCAGCACCTGCTCAGTACCTGCTACCTGTTCAGTACCTGTTCAGTATCTGCTACCTGCTCAGTACCTGTTCAGTATCTGCTACCTGCTCAGTACCTGTTCAGTATCTGCTTCCTGCTCAGTACCTGTTCAGTACCTACTACCTGCTCAGTACCTGTTCAGTACCTGCTACCTGTTCAGTCCCTGTTCAGCACCTGCTCAGTACCTGCTTCCTGTTCAGTACCTGCTACCTGTTCAGTACCTGGCAAAAAGGTGAGAAAGTCAGAAAGTCCTTCTTCCACCCATGAACTCAGCCAGCTGATTTCACTAATTAGTTCTGCCTCCTGGCTGAAGAATTGAGCTAATTAGCAAATCCAGGTGATTGGAACACTATCCTGGGGAGGACTTTTACTTTCTGAACCTGACTGTCAGCACAGTGTTATTGCAGTGCACTGTAGCGCACTGTCAGCACAGTGTAATTGCAGTGCACTGTAGCGCACTGTCAGCACAGTGTTATTGCAGTGCACTGTAGCGCACTGTCAGCACTGTTATTGCAGTGCACTGTAGCGCACTGTCAGCACTGTTATTGCAGTGCACTGTAGCGCACTGCCAGCACAGTGTTATTGCAGTGCACTGTAGCGCACTGTCAGCACAGTGTTATTGCAGTGCACTGTAGCGCACTGTCAGCACAGTGTTACTGCAGTGTACTGTAGCGCACTGTCAGCACAGTGTAACTGCAGTGCACTGTAGCGCACTGTCAGCACAGTGTTATTGCAGTGCACCGTAGCGCACTGTCAGCAGTGTTATTGCAGTGCACCGTAGCGCACTGTCAGCAGTGTTATTGCAGTGCACCGTAGCGCACTGTCAGCACAGTGTAATTGCAGTGCACTGTAGCGCACTGTCAGCACAGTGTAATTGCAGTGCACTGTAGCGCACTGTCAGCAGTGTAATTGCAGTGCACTGTAGCGCACTGTCAGCACAGTGTTATTGCAGTGCACTGTAGCGCACTGTCAGCACAGTGTAATTGCAGTGCACTGTAGCGCACTGTCAGCAGTGTAATTGCAGTGCACTGTAGCGCACTGTCAGCACAGTGTTATTGCAGTGCACTGTAGCGCACTGTCAGCACAGTGTTACTGCAGTGCACTGTAGCGCACTGTCAGCACAGTGTTACTGCAGTGCACTGTAGCGCACTGTCAGCACAGTGTTACTGCAGTGCACTGTAGCGCACTGTCAGCACATACACACAGGGGACCAGTACAGAGTTGATGAGGCGCGCTTACCCTCCACAGGATGAGAGCTGAGTGGCTGCTGTTCATCTGCATCCAGACATCCAGAGCACCGGGACCTGGAGACACAAACGCAGTCTGATGCCCCTGAATCAGGAGAAATCAGCGCCATGTCGCGCGCGCGCGTGTGTGTGTGTGTGTGTGTGTGTGCGTGTGTGTGTGTGTGTGTGTGTGTGTGCATGTGTGCGAGTGTGTGTGTGTGTGTGGGTGCATGTGTGCGTGTGTGTATGTGTACATGTGTGTGCATGAATGCGTGTGTGTGTGCGTGTGTGCATGTGTGCGTGTGTACATGTGTGTGCATGAATGCGTGTGTGTGTGTGTGTGTGCGTGTGTGTGTGTATGTACGTGTGTGCATGTGTGCGTGTGTGTGCATGTGTGCGTGTGTGTATGTGTACGTGTGTGCATGTGTGCGTGTGTGTATGTGTACATGTGTGTGCATGTGTGTGTGCGTTTATGTGCACATGTGTGTGCATGTGTGCGTGTGTGTGTGTATGTGTACATGTGTGTGCATGTGTGCGTGTGTATGTGTGTGCATGCGTATGTGTGTGCATGTGTGTGTTTGTGTGTATGCACGTGTGTATATTCTACACTGATACACTCCTGTAAATATCCTACACTGATAAACTCCTGTAAACATCCTACACTCACACACTCCTGTAAATATCCTACACTGATACACTCATGTAAATATCCTACACTGATACACTCCTGTAAATATCCCACATCGTGCAGACTCTACAGCCCTGCTCAGATACTCACGGTCCTCTTTGGTCTTGAATTTGAAGAAACTCCAGTCACTCCATTTCCAAAAATTCTGCTGTGTCCCACATCTAATCTGCAGGCTGTAATTCGTGCCCGGCTGCAGGTCGCGCAGCACCAGCTCTGACAGCCACCGTCCCGTATAGTTACTCTGCACAGGAACAGCCAAACCAAATTCTGACCACATTATAAAGTACGCTTCCAAATCCTAAATCATAACTGAAGAGAATATAACTGGTGGTATTAACGCTTTGAATAGTAGGATTTCTGGAATGCTTTTTCAAAGTTCTCTGTCAGTGTTCTAGAACTCCACCGCTTTCAGTCACCAGCAGCGACTGTTACATCAGCATTAGAATGTTCAGGTAAGAACATTCTAATGCTAATACTTGTACTTTTACAAGGTCGAAAAAGATGAATTCACAGAAGTCATAAGTGAACTTTTCTTCTGCTTCTTTTGAAGTGCAGATAAGTCTTAACCTGCCCATGCACCCCTTTGGGAAAGGCCCTACCCCTTCCAAAGAAAAACAGGGTGTTGCTGTGATATAACAGCCAGTTAAAGTGAATGACTTTATGAATGATTATGATGTTGAGATATGATTTATGAATTTGTCTGGCAATGGCCATGGACTGAAAATCCCACTGAGCAGTTCTTAGGATTTTCATCACATTCCCACTCACTTTTCCCAGAAAACCACAGTTTTCACAAGATGACTATATATGGTATGTCATACTTTTACATACACTGTACATGCTCCATCCTACTTTTACACACATTCCACACACTACATCCTACTTTTACATACATTCCACACACTACACATACATTACACACCCTAACACAGCTTTGCCTCTTCCCTCCAGCCCTGCTCCTTCTCTTCTCACTAAGCTCCACCTCTTCCCTCCACCCCTGCTCCTTCTCTTCTCACTAAGCCCCACCCTTTCCCTGCAGGCTCAGTCAGTCACTCACTAAGCCCCGCCCCTTCCCCCCAGGCCCAGTCAGTCACTCACTAAGCCCCGCCCCTTCCCCCCAGTCTCAGTCAGTCACTCACTAAGCCCCGCCCCTTCCCCCCAGGCCCGGTCAGTCACTCACTAAGCCCCGCCCCTTCCCCCCAGTCCCAGTCAGTCACTCACTAAGCCCCTGCCCCTTCCCCCCAGTCAGTCACTCACTAAGCCCCGCCCCTTCCCCCCAGGCCTGATCAGTCACTCACTAAGCCCTGCCCCTTCCCCCCAGGCCCGGTCAGTCACTCACTAAGCCCCGCCCCTTCCCCCCAGTCCCAGTCAGTCACTCACTAAGCCCCGCCCCTTCCCCCCAGTCTCAGTCAGTCACTCACTAAGCCCCGCCCCTTCCCCCCAGGCCCGGTCAGTCACTCACTAAGCCCCGCCCCTTCCCCCCAGTCCCAGTCAGTCACTCACTAAGCCCCGCCCCTCCCCCCCAGTCCCAGTCAGTCACTCACTAAGCCCCGCCCCTTCCCCCCAGTCCCAGTCAGTCACTCACTAAGCCCCGCCCCTTCCCCCCAGGCCCGGTCAGTCACTCACTAAGCCCCGCCCCTTCCCCCCAGTCCCAGTCAGTCACTCACTGTGTTGGTGAGCCCGCTGTGCATCAGCTGGACCTGGCACAGAAGGTGCAGCTCTTCATGGGCCCGGACACTGGCCAGTGGCCATCTCCACTGGACACTGGCGTTCCAAGCATTCACCTCAGCTGATGGCTCTCTGAAAGGACGCTGCAGGCGCACTGTGGACAGACCAAACTTATTTTGTGCCAACGCTCCCAACTTATGTGATGTCCACGTATGGGACGGTACTGGCCTGGTTGAAGGTCTACAGCTGGGCTGCCCAACCCTGTTCCTGGAGATCTACTCTCCTGTAGGTTTCAACCCTAATCTGGCACACCTGATTCTACTAATTAGCAGCTCAGTGGAATCTCCACCTGTTGAATGAGGTATGCTTTGATGGAGCGGAAGGATGACAGATGCAGGAACAGGGCTGGGCAGCCGAGGTTTACAGACTAATGATGAGTTCCACAGCTCACAGGGTCTCTGTTGACAGCCATGCTCTGTTCCGATGAAGCTACGAGACGTTTTAATGTATATGCATTTAGGACACCATATTTACATCACTCAATCTTTATGCACACATTTCTCAGTCTTTTATTTGTCTTATTCTCATCATTCAGATTTTAAGAACTGAATGAACAGCCATTTTCCCCTCCGAGTCACGGGCTCGGAAGCGGTGGCAGTGGTGATGTCACTGGAAGGCTGCGTCTGGCGGAGCCCACCTCTGTGATTCAGGTCTGCCGTGTCTGTTAGCACCAGGCTGCCGAGCGGGTTCGAGGCCTTCAGGGTCCTGTTCCTCTCGCACAGGCCCTTGCCAAGCTTGCACCGGAATGACGGCTTCCTCACTTGATTGGCCTGCGAACAGTTCCTGGAAGCAGTGGTGGAAGGAGGAAATCGGCCGCCGTGTTGCAAGAGCGTTAGCCAACAGCACAACGGGAACAAGTCAGCAAGCCAAGAGTTACATAACCTAAGGAAGAGCTGGGCGGAAAACACACACGAACAACAGAGCAGGATAAATCCCTTTACATTTCACTACAGACTCTGCTCTTTAGGTAGACAGGTACCTTCCGTTCAAGGTATAGGTGGTGCGCCGATTCCCAGACAGCTTCGTCTGCCGCCCTGGGTCCCACTGACACTCCACAGACTCCAGGTCTGTTTCACAAACCAAGGCGCAGTCGCCAGGGGGGTCTGGGGGTGGGGGAAAGGCCCAAAAATCACACGGTGCACGCTGGTCCAATCGCTGAACAGTCACATGGTTCAGGCTGGTCCAATCACAGAACAGCTACGTGGTTCAGGCTGGTCCATTCACTGAACAATCACAGCTATTGGTTCTAGCTCCTGCAACCCTCCGAAGTGCGCAATTTAAACTGTCTTTCCAATATTTATGGACAAATATAAATGTACACATACAGCCATTCACAGATCACCCAGTCATCCGGATTCAATGCATACCAGACCCAATAATGAGCAATAAACTACAGGGGCTTGGCAAAGGGCAACAAAAGCGGAACACACACATTAACAGTAAACAGAACATTTCCCCAAAAGTTCACATTTAAACAGTTACGTCATACTGTAAAATTTTAGAATTATCATAGAAAATTAAACACACACACACACATTATTCACTGCAGTGATCCAAAAAACAGACACTTCAGTTTGACTCAAGCCTCCCAGAACAGCACATGACTTAAAAATCACTCAAAATCATTCTCAATAAGAATGACGTTCAAGCCATTGACGAGGTAGCCATTGTAATTTCCTGCAGTGTAAATGTTCTGTGTCTGAGAAGTTTCCGGACAGGAAGGTAGCCATTTTGTTTACTTCAGTGATTCACACTGATAAAATAAGTTTCCTTAAAGCTCAGTGTACCTAAGAGTCCAGTGAGAAACATACAGCCTTCATAGAAAAGCCATTTCCAAGTGTGGAGAAGTAAAGGAACCGCAAAAATCACTCACAGCCAACAAAGAGACTGGAGCCCGTGGTGTCGGGGTTGGTGTCGTTGTGGCTGCAGAACACGGCGTTGGCAGAGCTTTTGGTCGCTGTCACGTTGCGCAGGGCAACCATGTAGCTCTGGGCGCCGATCGGAGTGGCGTCCACGACTTCATTGTTGTATTTGATGTCGGTCAGCGCACGGCCCCTTCCCACAATGCAGCAGAAACGAACGGTGCTGCCCACGGCAACGACTTTCTCCACAGGGTAAACCTGGACGGGCTCGCGAGAAGGAACAGCCGTCTCTGGAGAGGGGACAGGAACAAAAAGAGTGAGTCAATTTCAATGAGCAGCTGTGTGTGTGTGTGTGTGTGTGTGTGTGTGTGTGTGTGTATGTGTGTGAGTGTGTGAGTGTGTGTGTGTATGTGTGTGAGTGTGTGCACGTGTGAGTGTGTGCATGTGAGTGTGTGCATGTATGCGTGTGCGTGCACGTGAGCATAAGCGTGTACAAGTGTGTGTGTGAGTGTGTGTGTGTGTAAGTGTGCGTGTGGGTGTGAGAGTGTGAGTGTGTGTGTGTGTGAGTGTGAGTGTGTCTGCGTGTGTGTGAGTGTGTGTGTGTGTGAGTGTGTGGGTGTGAGTGTGTCTGTGAGTGTGTGTGTGTGTGAGTGTGTCTGCGTGTATATGTGTGTGTGTGTGTGCGTGTATGTGTGTGTGTGTGTGCGTGTATGTGTGTGTGTGTATGTGTGTGATGATGATGATACAAACCATCTACAGTCAGTTTGGGGCTCCACTGGCTGGTGTGGTCTAGCCGTCGGGACCGAACTCTGTAGGAGTGTGGGGGGCACTCCAGTGGAGTGCGTGAAGTCCAGCACCAGCGCCCCTTTTTCAAAAGTGGATCTGCCTCTGTGGTGACCTGCACATTTAGCGCATTACAGAAATTAAACCTGCATATTTGACACAACATTAACACAATGCAACCTGCAGATTTAGCCCAACATTACTGTAAATAAACCCACACATTTAGCCCAACATTACAGTTAATAAACCTGCACATTTAGCCCAACATTACTGTAAATAAACCTGCAGATTTAGCCCAACATTACTGTAAATAAACCCACACATTTAGCCCAACATTACTGTAAATAAACCTGCACATTTAGCCCAACATTACAGTAAATGAACCTCCACATTTAGCCCAACATTACTGTAAATAAACCCACACATTTAGCCCAACATTACAGTTAATAAACCTGCACATTTAGCCCAACATTACTGTAAATAAACCCACACATTTAGCCCAACATTACAGTTAATAAACCTGCACATTTAGCCCAACATTACTGTAAATAAACCCACACATTTAGCCCAACATTACTGTAAATAAACCTGCACATTTAGCCCAACATTACAGTAAATGAACCTCCACATTTAGCCCAACATTACAGTTAATAAACCTGCACATTTAGCCCAACATTACAGTAAATGAACCTCCACATTTAGCCCAACATTACAGTAAATAAGTCTGCTCAGTATCTTGGTCCAATCACCTGGATTTGCTAATTATCTTAATTCTTCAACCAGGACGCAGAACTAAGTAGTGAAATCTGAGTTCATGGGTGGAAGAAACAAATGGCAGGGCTTTCACTTTCTGACCCCTGGACATTTACATTTTACTTTCTGACCCCTGGACATGTACATTTTACTTTCTGACCCCTGGACATTTACATTTTACTTTCTGACCCCTGGACTTTTACATTTTACTTTCTGACCCCTGGACTTTTACTTTCTGAGTCCTGGACTTTCCACCACTGAAAGGGACACACTCTTGTGTATTTTATAAGGCAGCAACATTTCTAACATTTGCCATTAATACAGAAGTAGCTGTCACTTGAATAATATGCACCTTCTGGACAATTTATTATGAAGGTTTAAAAACAGGCGCTTACATTGTGCACAACATCTTCATTTTGGAGGACCTCAATGTCGAAGAGCAGACTTTCTGTAAGGTTGTTGACTGTGGGGAAGTGATCCAGTTTCCAGCAGACAGATATGCGTAGTCCGACCCAGTCTATTTCCAACTCCACTGCATGTGGCATGGTCAGCCCTGAGGACCCAAGACATGAACTACAAATCCCAGCATGCTCTGCGCAACCTTCCCCTGCTGGGTGCCTGCCCACTCACAACCCTTCTCGAGAGGTTCTAGGTACAATAATGGATGTGTTCATAATGGCTAGCTATCACATAAACTTCATTTAAAAATAATCAAACCACTTGTATTGCATTTATTACATTTCTAAAATGGAACCAGCGGGTGGTGGGCCCAGGATGCTATGTTGGTGGATGATTTACCCTTTACGGTGGGTAATAGCGTGATGTGTTTGCAGATGGCTAAGGCTTGATGGAGGGGACTGGCCCACATACCAAGCGTGGCGTCACTGCCATGGTTCCCCTGGAGGCTGAGGACAAAATACAGAGTGCACAACACCCAGATTCCCATGGTTCCAAGAGCCCACTAGGGGGCGATGTGCTGCACACACAGAAACTCCTTCTGCTAAAATAAGAAACCATGATTTTAGTCACAGACTATTATAAAACAACAACGAGAAAACCTTAGTAACAATGGATTAGCTTGGTATCCAGGCACTTAGCAGGTTAGCAATGCTCAAACCCTTAAGCAGCCTTACTATTAGCCTTACAAACCCTGAGAATAAGTGTTATCTGTGACAGATGCACAGCAGGGCCTGTGTTATCTGTGACGAATGCACAGTGAGTGAGTGTGTGTGTGAGTGCGTCTGAGAAAGAGGGAGGGACAGTGTGTATGTGAGTTTCTGAATGAGAGGGAGGGAGAGAGAGAGTGAAAGAGAGGGAGAGAGAGAGAGCGTGAGAGTGTGTGTGAGAGAGAGGGAGAAAGAAAAAGTGTGTGAGAGAGAGAGCGTGAGAGAGAGTGTGTGTTAGAGAAAGAGACAATGATCACAAGAGAAAATGATCCTGCGTAAAGCTGTGATGCCAGATTTACACAAGATAATTTCTCCCAAGATACTCAACTCAAACAGCTCCCCGTGTCCTGGTGAGATCAGAGCACACAGGAAGCGTGGAGGAGTATGGGGAACACTTCATTCCTCAGCTGTAGGAGGAGAAGGGTCTGGCCTGAGAAAACTGGGCAGGGCTCTCTGGGGGAGAGTTTCACCCCCTACTGGCACAACACCAGCAAGGAAAGCCACAAACTAAACATTCACACAAAATGGCTCCTCCCACCAAGATGACTCCTCCTTGCAGAGAAATCTGGGAAACCACAGTCTTGTGAAAGAAGCAAGACGTAGAGTTCACGGAATTGCAGTGGTCAGATCATGACCTTGATGTACGTCTTGCATGAGTCAAATTTAACCGGCTAATACAAGGTGGGCTCTACTTTCACACCAGTGCCACCTGGCCAGGCTCATAGTACCCGAGTAACCCAGCATATGTAAAGAGACAATAAACACCACAGCATTTAAATATATTAATACAGAGGCCTGTTTTTATGCTTTTATACAAAAAGTAGGTGTGTATTTAAAAAGCTGTCTATTCTTCAGTTGGAGCCCTGATAAAAACAGGCATAAGATGTCAGGGTTCTGTGTCTTCCCCCCCTTGTTGTTCTCTGTTGGGCCGCCAGATGGCGGCACCTCTGCTTTGTGTTCAGTTAATTGTTTTATTGTTTCCAATCATCTCATTATTAGTTGCGTTTTGTCTCGTGTTCCCTTCCCTCTCTGTGGCTTGATTGTTCATCGTGCCCTCCTGTGTCTCGTCTGCGTCTTTCTACTTAAGTCTCCCTCTTCCCTCACTCAGGCGCTGGATTCTTGTGGTTCTGTCACCTGCTTGCGGTTTTGATACCTGTTTGTGGTTCTGTCACCTGTTTGTGGCTTTGTTACCTGTGTTTGCTACTTGTGCGGTTTTGCTACCTGCCTGCCTGCTTGTTTGTCGCCCGTCGCCTGTTACCTGTTCCTTGCCTGCCCGTTGCCTGTTGCCTGTTCCCTGCCTGCTTTGTTCCCTACGTTTTGGGATTTTGTATTTTTGTTTTTCCCGAGTTTTTGGAGGATTTTCTTTGTTGGTCATGATCGCCCAGCGAGGCGTTCTGTTCCCTTGGGTCCCCGTTCTTTTCATTAAAGTCTTTTGTTTTCCCCATTTTGGAGTTTTTGTATTTTTGGCACTCTGCGCTTGGGTCCATTCCCTCGCCCCCGCCTAACATAAGGATGCAGAGACAGGGACAATGCAGGGGAAACAGCAGAAGGTCATGTAGCAGAAGCCTTTTCATCTGGAATATGGAATAAGCCTTTTCATCGCAGAGTGCCCGAAATCTTGGAGTTGTGCTGGACAACAGGCTGGCACTCTCTGAGAATATCGCGGCAACCACCCGGTCGTGCAGGTTCATCCTGTACAATATCCGCAGAATAAGACCACTCCTCACCAATTATTCCACACAGCTCCTGGTCCAGGCCATGATACTGTCACGTCTGGACTACTGCAACTCCCTCCTGGCTGGCCTCCCAGCATCAGCCACCAGAACCCTTCAGCTCATCCAGAATGCAGCAGCACGTCTGGTTTACAACCTCCCTCGTGACTCCCACGTCACTCCCCTCCTCATCTCCCTCCACTGGCTACCAGTGCAAGCTCGCATCCGGTTTAAGACACTGGTGCTTGCTTTCCAAGCAGTCAAGGGGTCAGCTCCTGGTTATCTGCAGAAGATGATCAGACCCTACAAGCCGGCCAGATCGCTCCGATCGGCTACTACAGGGCGGCTGATTCCTCCCCCAACACGAGCAGCAACAAGGTCTCGACTCTTTGCAGTTCTGGCCCCACGATGGTGGAACGATCTTCCAGTGGAGGTCAGAACAGCAGAGTGTCTGAGCACCTTCAAACGGAAACTCAAGACGCACCTCTTCTCTGTGTACCTCTCTCCTCTTCCCTAAACCCCCTCCCATAACTATTAAAAAAAAAAAAAAAAAAATTTTTGGTTCAGACTATCTTGTTTCTCCTTAATGTATGCTATCTTAGTAAAGGCTTTTTATCTGCATTTTGTTCAATGGACTTAAGTGGACTTGATCCTGAGTTTGGTTACACTGTTGTAAGTCGCTCTGGATAAGAGCGTCAGCTAAATGCCTATAATGTAATGTAATGTAATGTAATGAATACACCTCAGGGGTAACCCTCTGATCTGAGCCCAGTACACCCCAATTACAGGAAGGTGCCTTCCCAATAAGCCAGCTTTTAGCTACTTCTTCCAAAACATAATCCTACTTAGGCGGGCCTCCAATTTTATTAGTCCCAAACATAAGTCTGAACTCCTCCGTGACAATCCTAGTTCCCCTAACTGTAAACGTCAAACCTGTCTGTGTGAATCTTTGGGACTTTTTGCCTGTGCTCTTAATATGGACCAACATGTGAAAGAAGGTGGCCCAATATTGCTTTTTTCAACTAAGAGACCTGTCAAAAAATGATCTTATCTTTTCGAGCTCTGGAAAAAGTCACTCTCGCTTTTATCTTATCACGACTGTACTACTGGAATGCATTGTATTCATATCTCAGTGGCCAATGTCTTGCACGTTTGTAGCTAATATAAAATGCAGAAGCCTGACTTTTAACTAGAGTCACCATATAATCCCAGTTTAAGACTCTTTGCATTGGCTGCCAGTTAGTTAAAAGTTATTTAAATTTTTTATTAATAACTTTAATGGCATTACACAAATATGCTCTTGACTACGTTTCTGAGCTTTTAAAACATGAAATGATACAAACTCTTAAATCTTATGAAAATGTAATTACAACTGTTCTGGAGTCCAAACTGAAACAAAAAGGAGACCTTTTACAATACATCTCCTATAGACTCTTTTACAGTTGAGAAATCAGATCAGATCAAAACCTGCCTTATTTTAAGACCCTTTTAAATAGGCTACACTTTCACAGACTTGCCTTTCATTAAATCAGCCTTTTGCTGTATGTATTTCATTTTTTCTTTTATTTTTATTTAGACTTTTTTTTAGAAACTACGTTTTAACTTGATATCCGTTTCCATTTGAAATTTGTTCTTATTATTATATTGTACTGTATGATTGCTTCATCTCATGTTTTGCATGATTTCGTGTAAAGCACTTAATTGAAACAAATTTGGTGTATAAAATCGTTATTATTATTATTATTATTATTGCATACCTTTCCTGGGACCGCGGGGTGTTATTTCTCGTTCTCTGTCGAACCCGATATCGCCAGGCTCGTGCGGCTATTTTGGGCGCGGGACGCTCCTGTGATGAGTTCTTGGCGAGTCTCCCGGGCAGCGTTTCCCACGGTGGAAATAATCTGTGGTATTAGCCTAACTACAGAACCGCAGGCGGAATCCCGAAGCTGGCACAGGCAATCCCTCTACCGACTCTCGGTCAGCAATAGACACTATAGGGGACTGTTCAAAGCCGTGCAGGTAGCCGACTCCTCATCTAATTTACATAGTTGCTGCATCCGTTAGTGCGCCCACAGCAACCGAAGGGCAAGCCAGTGTTGGAGCGCAGCTAGGGAACCCCGTGTTAGTTCATTCTTATTACCTGGCCCTTCTTTAACTCAATTTGTATATATATTTTTTAACTCAAGCGCAACAAAATAAATAAATAAATAAGTAAATAAATAAATAAATAAATAAATAAATAAAATTTTAAAATCCCTGCATTTTCTGAAAGAGCAACTTTGAAAATCCTGAAAGCTTGTGTGACTTTTAATGTTCTCTGCTGTTGGTTCATATTTATGCTTCTGTTTTTTTACTCTGTAGCACTTTGAGATTTATTTCTAATGAAAAGTGCATTACAAATTAAATGTATTAATAATAATAATCATAATAATAATAATAATAACAATAAAGCTATTTCCTATTATAAATTCCTAAATATAAAAGATTAATATTTTTTCCTCATAGAAAGTTGCCAGAACAGGAAAAGGTTTTGATAACACAGTAAAATCTTTAATGTCAATTTAACAATGTAACTTAAGAGTTTGTATGAGTACTATATCAGAGGTAGATTCAACACTGAACTGGTGCAACGAACACATTTCCCTCTTTTCAGTCCCGAACAGAGCTCACACGGTAAACTCCGTATGGGACGTCTCAAAACTGGTCAAGATATCTATCAGGCTTTGAAAAACAATATACATCAATACTTACGGTCTATAGAAGCACTTAACGGCGGAAAGCTATTTACGGTCACGACGTCAGGTTTAAGCACTCCATATTCCGTAGTTTAATAGATTATCCGGTGTATGCCTTAACGAATTTTCTGTGACGAAAAAAAACTAGTTTCGTTCTCAGGTGTGCTATAAACTTACTTAAACGTTAGAGATAAGTCAGTCCTGAGTGAGACAAAAGGCGACGCTAGGCTATCAACAATTAAAGAAAATGAGGAGAAAAGTGAAACCATCAAATAGGTTTCTAGAGAAAATCGTAAGAAGCCGTAGCCTATTAGCAGGAAGTTTCCTCACAGTTCCAAAAAAAAAATAGTTTCCGAGAAATGGAGTTAGGCTACTCGGTTTCATTAACATTCAGTCGGCTCCTCGACTCCGTGCATACTGTAATTCTAACGAGTGGTTTCTTGAACAATGTGAGGTGTAATTAGATAATTATTGCGAAATTAGGCATTTACTTCTATGCTCTGTGGTTTATGCAGCGGCTTTGCAAAATCATGCATTTGTCTAAACAACCGCACACACAGTCAGAAGTAAACTTTGTTTATTTGTCACGTCGTAAACATTTGCCTAAAGATAACAACGTATTTTTACGTTAGATTGATAATAGGCTGTAGTTTACATATGTCATCCATTCAGTGCTCAAATTTACATCAGTAGTAGGCCTACAAGAGGAGCAGCAACATATGGCCAGAAGAAATAAAAGAACATCTTCCTTGTGCTGCTCCAACCACGGGTGAAAAGGAAGATTTCATTTCTAATATTTCATTCCTCCGAACACTCCCCAAATATCAAATAATTTTAAGCAGTGGAATAATATCTGTACGTACGCGTTTTACGATAGGAAAGCGGTCCCCTGCTCCTGGTGGATGGCGTGTGACATGATAAGCGAATTTAGCCCGTAATCAGCACGTGCTGTGCAAGATACGTCCTGTCAGGGTGACGGGCACGAGGGAAACAGATGTGAGAGATCGCAATACACGGAGTTGCTGGGGGATAAGTAACTTTGTAGAGGCAGGTCTTCTTTCAATAACTGGCATGCCTGTCCTTCAGGCGTGAGCTCTGTCACGCTCTGCAGGATGTTGCTTGTTTGTTTTGCGCGGTCTAGTCATGTCCTCGGGACTTCAACTCCATTTCCCAGAAACACTTTCCCCTAGAGACTGGGCCCGGCAATGTAGTTGCTGTGAGATGTTCTCAGGACTATATATATATATATATCGATTACTAAGAGAAGCCTTATCTCTGCCTTACATGCAAGCTCCGAAGATGAGCAAGCAAGCTATTATCTGTGGCCCATTATCTGTTTGAGAGAGTGACCAGATCCATAGCAGTCTCGCCACCTTCAATGCATGCCCCTCTCGTAAACACAGACTTAGTCAATAACTGGCCCACCGTCTGGAATGGCCTACCTTCAGAATGATGGTCTCCACCCTAGCTGTGCAGGTGCAGAGCTGCTTCCATGGAACACTGCGCATGCCCTTAACGGTGCTGCTGTCTGACTACAACTACAGCAGATACTCTAACAGGCCTATAGGCCTCAACCGAGTCCTTGGTCTTCTGGTTTAATGAGTCCAGCCTACCGGTCCCCTTCCCTTCGCATTAAATGTAATCCCATTTGCTTAGTAAATATTTGCACAGAGCCTACTGATGTTAACCACTCTAATGCATTTTCTGGTACCTTGACGACTACTTGGTTTTCATGTGAGCATGGTCTAGATGTAAGAAGCTTAATTTCTAAAATGGATTTTCCAAACCAATCCAGCCTCTCTAGCCTGGTCACACGGCCTCTCTTGGAGATCAGATTGCTGCAGTCCATCAGTTTTCAGGCTGCCCTGATAAGCGGTGGGGTCACCAAGTTAGGTGATCTCATGGACAGAGGAGACTGGAGGACGGTACATGAGCTTGCCAGAAGGATTGATACCCGGTCAGTACGCCTGGTAGAGCAAGTTGTAGAGAGGGTCCGTGCCTCACTTCCTGGCCCGTTTCGGATGGAAATTCAGAGACTCAAGCAAGATGGCTGGCCAGACTTGGAAGAGGAGATGGGGTTTCCAGCTTTAGTCTTAACTGCAGCTATTGATAGTCAGCAGGATGCAGATAACTCCATACTATGTCTTAGCACACCTCAGCTGGGAAACTTTGAACGGATCAGCAAAAAAGCTCTGTATCTGGCAGCAGTAAAGGTCCATCACCAAGGCACTCTGAGGAAGGTGAAGTCATCGGGGTGGCCAGGGGATTTGGGACCAGGTTCTTACCTGAGAGGGTGTTGGCGCTCCCATAGAAAAGCGTACTGCGGATCTGCAGTGGAGGCTTGTCCATGGGGCCATCGCTACAAACAGACACATTGCACATCTTGATCCAACAGTGGAGGAGACTTGTTTATTCTGTGGGGAGGTAGAAAGTGTGGAGCACCTCTTCTTTGAGTGTGATAGACTAGATGGCATGCTAGGGATAGTGAGGCAGTGGTGCACAGGGATAGGCATGGTTTTTTCTAGGGAGCTGTACATAGGAGGGCCAAGGTACATAGTTTTAGAGAAGAGGAGGGTGTGTCTGCTAAATTATATTTTTGGGCAGGCTAAGTTAGCAACTTGGATGAGTAGGAAAAACAAAAGAATTGGGGAAGGATCAATGGACGCAGCGAAAATCATGTGTGGACTGATAGCAGCAAGGCTTCGCGTACCATACCAGTTCTCCTACCATACACTTGTGGGAAACAAACAGCTTTTTGAGCACTTGTGGGGAGTTAATAGGGTGGTATTTCATGTGGATGAGGAAGGGGGGCTTAATCTTGGTTTTTGATCCTTTGAATTTTTATTATTTTCTTTTAATTTTTTTTTTTGCTGATGGAGTTTGGATGTTTTTTTATATAAGAAAATGGAAGTGTATATGTTTCTCTTCTCTCTCTGCCTCTCTCTCTCTTTTCTCTAGCTATTTCTGTGGTTGAACAATGTCCCAATAAAAGGGTTTTTAAATCTCAATCCAGACTTTTTTTTTTTTTACTGATTCTGGCTGAATGCTTCTATTCCAGACCCTAACCCTGCTCTGGCTGGCTATAATATTTTCAGGTTTGAAAGAGAAGGAAGAGTGCGTACTGAACACTGAACCTGGAAAACTTAAAAGCTTTTTTGAAAATTTTTTTTGCAGTTTCTCTGTGGGGATAACCTTGCCACGATCTTTACTAGGCCCCGCACATCTAAGCTGAACTCCATATGTCTTGCACCTTTAATGCCTATTTTACTTGAAATACAGGCTAAAGGTATTAGGCTACCTGGTATAAAAATTAAAAAAACTTAAGGTAGATAAGATTTCACTCAATTTAATTACCCCTCCACCTCCCACTTTGCAGAATGATTGTATAGACTTCCAATAATTAATTTAATTGTAATTAAAACCAAAATAGGAAATTTCGAGGAAAGTTGTGTCTAAGATTATGTTTAAGTAAGTCGTCTTTTTATGTTACTGTAGGTAGAAATTCAATAAATGTGAATATATTAACTGAATTCTTCTCTACCCACTACTGTTGGCCTAATACTTTGGCCTGTACTGTATGTGTAGCCTTAGCGTGTGTTAGAGAATGCATGACTGTACTTTTTCACCTGCTAGCGGTTATTTTGTGCTTATTTACATGCTAGGTAAATCCCCTCGGTCCCAGGCGTTTACTGGATCTGCCCGTTTTGCCAGGTCATTTGTAAATAAACAAAACAAGCTTGACTGAAACCAGGCAGCTGAAGGCAGTCTTTGTTCTGGAATATTCCTCCCTTTTCCTGGTCTACCGCAGGATATGATATGTATATTAAAAAAAACAAACACAGGAAGAGAGGCTGGTCTCCAAACACATCGCCGGCACATTAGTGTAGACTAATAACCTTACAGCACTATGAGCCTGGCCAGGCTGCTCATAACCTTACAGCACTATGAGCCTGACCAGGCTGCTCATAACCTTACAGCACTATGAGCCTGACCAGGCTGCTCATAACCTTACAGCACTATGAGCCTGACCAGGCTGCTCATAACCTTACAGCACTATGAGCCTGACCAGGCTGCTCATAACCTTACAGCACTATGAGCCTGACCAGGCTGCTCATACCCTTACAGCACTATGAGCCTGACCAGGCTGCTCATAACCTTACAGCACTATGAGCCTGACCAGGCTGCTCATAACCTTACAGCACTATGAGCCTGACCAGGCTGCTCATTTGCTCCATGGCTTTGCTCCATGGCTTTGCTTTGCGCATTTAAAGCCTAAAGAACCTACTGTAAAATGTTTCCCTACTTTTGTCTTGTTTTTATGAAAAAAAATAAACCAAAGTAAAAAACAATCTCCAAACCAGCATGCACCAGTACCACTGAATTGTCTGAAAGATTCAAAGAGAAAAAAAAACTGAAAAAGAAAATGTGTGTCACACAGCTAGTCCGGTCATTGAACTGTTACTACACCGACCACAATCCTGCCACAATCCTGTCACAATCCTGCCACAATCCTGTCACAATCTCACGCGTTTCCAATCGCACACACAGCAACATATCTTCTCATACCCATCCAATGACATGCGCACACAAACAATGGAGAGCCTTTACAAACCAACAGTGAGATCCCTCCACTGCTTCATATTGCCTGCTTCTGATTTTTTTTTTTTAAACTGCATTTCAGCGATAAAGCCATTCCTCTATTTAATGGAAAAAAAAGGTAAATGTCCTCAATGCATATACATTTCATTTTTTATTTTAAAAAGACAATAGAAAGACTGCGTATCATTTTAGCCACCAAAACATGAATTTGAAGCCAGCAAAGTGAAGATACCATCTTTCACAAAATGTGTAGATTACAGGGGATATGTAGACCGCAGTCCTCTCTGGCCCTTAGCTTGGCCCTTTGTATGTGACCCGCGCAACACTGGTGTTCAGAGCTAGCCCTGGAAGGCTGCTGGTATGTTTAATTTTTGCTCTTAACCACCAGGATCAACAAATCCTGCTGGATTTCAGCCCTCTGTGACTAAAGCGGGTCCATTTTGAGAAAGGGCATTATTGACACATCATCCTGCTCTCTGGTTGAGAGGTAGAGAGCATGCTGGGTCCATTTTGAGAAAGGGCTTTATTGACACAACATCCTCCTCTCTGGTTGAGGGGTAGAAAGCTTGCGGGATCCATTTTGAGAAAGGGCATTATTGACACAACATCCTCCTCTCTGGTTGATGGGTAGAAAGCTTGCGGGATCCATTTTGAGATAGGGCATTATTGTCACATTATCCTGCTCTCTGGTTGAGGGGTAGAGAGCACGTTGGGTCCATTTTGAGAAAGGGCATTACTGAAACCTTAGCCTGCTCTCTGGTAGCACCAGGCTGTGAGCAAACTGGAATGGGATTCCTCAGTCCTCCCTGCGGCATTCACAAGCAATAAACACGTTCTGCATCACGGACCAGGAAAACCGAGCCACATCAGCCTGTGCAGGTGTGCCTTAGTCGTTATCATAGATGCAATCTGCAAAACAAAAGGAGTAATAAGACATGGCAAGGCACGTTGAATTTCCTGAAATAGTTTCATTGCTTCACTGGGAATTTACAAAAAAGTTGATTCTGTTTTCCTTATGCAAATTCGGAAATAGCAGATAACATTAAAAAGTCTGTCACCAAGGCAACATGCATCTCCATATTTCTTTGTCTTTTGATCTGTTCCATAGAACCTGATCTTCCAGTTCCAGTATTGTGATGCAAAGCACTTTTCTTGTGATTTAAAATAGTATTAAAATAGTCTCCAAGTAACAAAAAAAACTATATATATAGGTTCTGTAACATACCTTCACCAATGTCATCATAAATATCAGCGTCCCTAAGCGAAGAAAAGCATTTGTCATTTTTGAGGTTTGATTAATTTTATGTCTTTTAAAAAAAAGCATACTATTCATGAGTATGCTAAAATATCCTGGCAATTAATATTTATTGCAGTAAAATCCTTCATAGTGTGACATGGGCATTCTTACCCGTACGCGTGTGTGCGTGTTGGGTGCGTGTGTGTGTGTGTATGTGTGTGTGCACCTACTGTGAAAAAGAATTTCCTCCCTGAGGACAAAATAAATTATCTATCTATCTATCTATCTATCTATCTATGTACATGTGCAAGGACACGCGTGTTCATGTTATACATTCTTCAGTACTTACTCAGCTACAATGTGGCTTGTAGAAACATAACCAACTGCAAGGTAAAGAGACAAAATTACAGAAGACTTTAATTTGTAACTGAAACCAGTCTGTATATGAACTGCTGAAAAATAAATAAAAATGTATTCAGCAAAATTAACACATACATATTCTAATAAACATTATACGGCTTATACGGTGCCATGAAAAAGTTCCGTATTTCCTCTATTATTGCACATTTTGTAATACTGAATGGTTTCAGATCTTGAGAAAAATGTAATACTACACAAAGGGCACCCACATAAACACAAAACACATTTAATGAACACCCATATCACCCTTGAGGAAAACAAATTGCTCCCTTACACTTAATTACTGGTTGCACCACCGCTAGCAGCAATAACTGCAACCAGGCACTTCCTAAGATTTGTCTAAAGATTTAAAACAATTCAATGTGTCAAATATGCAATAATAGAGGAAGTCAGGAAGGGGGCAAATATTTTTCCACAGCTCTGTATCTGACAGGACCATTTGACCTAAATTGCTGTTCTAGTAGATGTGTCAGGAAGTCAATGTGTTGTGTCACAGGTCAAGGCTTAAGTTGGCTTCAGTCCCTTCCCCCAATTATTGCCCGAGTTCAGGCTCAGAGTACTGTATGGTTATGAGCAGCCTGGTCAGGCTCATAGTGCTGTAAGGTTATGAGCAGCCTGGTCAGGCTCATAGTGCTGTAAGGTTATGAGCAGCCTGGTCAGGCTCATAGTGCTCTAAGGTTATGAGCAGCCAGGTCAGACTCATAGTGCTGTAAGGTTATGAGCAGCCTGGTCAGGCTCATAGTGCTGTAAGGTTATGAGCAGCCTGGTCAGGCTCATAGTGCTGTATGGTTATGAGCAGCCTGGTCAGGCTCATAGTGCTGTAAGCTTATGAGCAGCCTGGTCAGGCTCATAGCGCTGTAAGGCTATGAGCAGCCTGGTCAGGCTCATAGTGCTGTAAGGTTATGAGCAGCCTGGTCAGGCTCATAGTGCTGTAAGGTTATGAGCAGCCTGGTCAGGCTCATAGTGCTGTAAGGTTATGAGCAGCCTGGTCAACCTGGCCAGTATTGAATGAATGAATGAATGAATTGTAAGGTGAACCTGCTTTGACTCACAGCACCACACCTAGAATGTTCTACAGTTTTAACAGCAGGTTCCTGGCAGGGGTGAGAGCCAGTGTCCCTCAGCAGGTGTGCCCTTATTCAACCATCGCTCATAGACTCACACTTCCCCTCCTCGTTTCGGCCAATCAGCTTGTTATCTGCGGGCTTGACGATGACATCCACGGTCTCCCCCGGCCTCAGGGGCAGGTCTTTGTTTCCCCACTTCTTATTGGTTAGCGGGGAAATGATGGTCACTTGGTAGAGCACCTGGATCTCACCATCAAACTGGAAACAGGAAGTCCAAGTTAGCCATCACAGCTGGCGGAGATCTGAATCAGCACTGTTGAAAATAAGAATGTGATTGGATATTGTGAAATGCTGATAGGTTAATGAGGGCGATGGAGCTCACTTTAAACTTCTTCCTGAACTCTTTCTCCTCCTTCTCAAACTTCTTCTGCTTCTTCGGGTCCTTCTCCTCTGTTTTGGCCTTTGAATGCATCTGCAGAAGACTGGGGAGAAGATTTCAGCCACAGCAAAGAGTCACGTCCAAGGGCGTCAAAAAAAAATCCAGCTATGTTTAGCGTAGGTACAAATTTAACCCCGTGTCCGCTGGGTGAGTCATTCACACTAACCTGCCTAGTGAGGAAATTGCGGTGGGGGCAGCAGGGGCAGCAGGGGCAGCACAGGTTTGGGAATCCACATCGTCGTATATCTCCTCCTCAATCAGGGCCTCAGGCTTCTCTGTGTGAGGACCAGAGATTCGTTTTCCACAGAGTTCTGTCTCTCGCCCGAGCTTGTATTTAGATTTGAAATACTGCCTCAGCTCTGTATTTTATTTACTGTTCCATTACTGGCTCATTCCCCAATTGATGTTTTTATAAGTCGTTTGTCAGCTGTCTTGCTGGGTAACTTTGTGATTTATGTCAGGTCCCTCTTGCAAAAGAGATTTCGATCTCAGTGGGGGTTTCTCTGGTTAAATGAAGGTTGAATACAATAAAGAAATGATTCTCCTGTGAGAAATAACCAGCGTTACCTGAGGACTGGCACGAGGGCAGTAACTGAGAGCCTTACCTGCGCTACCTGCAGGGGTGAACTGAGGAGGCGGGGGCACTCTAAAAAAAAGCAAAGGGGAAGTAAAGAAGTGACACAGCTGGGGGTTTGGCAGGGTTCGGTTAGCCATGCTGAGGTTTTCATTAACTTTCGTCACACAGGGTTAGTGGGAATGAACACATGCATTCAAGACTGACGTTTCCACAGATTGCCCAGATGAAAAAGGATTTCCCCACAAAACCAGCTCGCTCTTCGGTTTCCTGACAGGAAATGATTGTGGCGTAGATTCAGTACAATATTGTTTGTCATAGAGTTCACATCAAGCATAAATTTTAAATATTGCAATGCAGTTGTAATACCGTAAGCTTCTGATCAGACGATAAAGCCAGGAAGAATGAAAGCGTTGGAATAAATTAACGTCGAATTTTGAAAAGCTGATTTACAGAATTTACAGGACGGACTCCACAGATCAAAGACGTCAGAGGCAGAATTTTAAAAGATCTGGATTCATTATTTTTGCTTTAAAATTTTAAATCATGGGCCTGGGTTCAGCTACCATTTGTCCTTAACTTTGACTGAGAATAAAATGCATTTAAAATGCAAACCCAGCCCTGACATTAAAGCCACACCCAGCACTCCCATTAAAACATAATGAAAGTTAAGGGCAAAAGCTGAATCCATACTCTGGTCTCCATCGTTGACAGGATTAGTGAGTTTAATTTGATCAAATTCCTTTGGGAGGAGGTTAAATCAGAATTAATCAGATCAGTGATGGGAGGGATCCAGTTACGAATTAGTGAGTTAATTAGCCTGGAGGATCTTACTAATGTATGAATTACTCATTATTGCTGGTTGGGCTTTTTCTCCAGTCGTCCAAGCTCTTAAACATCTTAAGAAAGCCTTGCAGTTTGGGTGGGGACCGCAGTTCCGTTGCAGTGTCACTTGAGAGAGGTACAGGATGGGGGATAACGGTTAACACCCAGACAGAACAAGGTCATGGAAGGGCACACCCCACACGCCTGTGGGGTACACACATCAACCGGCTGAGAAGTAAATGTCACGTGTGCCGCCTGCACGGACGTCCCGTTCTCACCTCACATTCAGGTCCAGATCCTCCAGGTCGTCATAGATTTCTCCTTGCTCGTCTGGCGGGGGTGGGAGAACCACTGAAACACACAGGAAATGCTGCTGTTACACACAGGAAGTGCTGCAGTATTACACACAGGAAGTGCTGCTGTTACACACAGGAAGTGCTGCTGTTACACACTGGAAGAGCTGCTGTTACACACAAGAAGAGCTGCTGTTACACACAGGAAGAGCTGCTGTTACACACAGGAAGACCTGCTGTTACATACAAGAAGAGCTGCTGTTACACACAGGAAGACCTGCTGTTACATACAAGAAGAGCTGCTGTTACACACAGGAAGACCTGCTGTTACATACAAGAAGAGCTGCTGTTACACACAGGAAGAGCTGCTGTTACACACAAGAAGTGCTGCTGTTACACACAGGAAGTGCTGCAGTATTACACACAGGAAGTGCTGCAGTTTTACACACAGGAAGCGCTGCAGTATTACATACAGAACTGTTACATACAGGAAATGCTGGTAACATAGAATCACATACCCGTGTGCTTAAATAAACACATATAAACACATATAATAGATGATAGATTTACTTGAGCTTGCCAAAAAAGTTTGCAGGCTTACCTCCTGGACCTTTAACACTAAAATAAAATGGAGAAAAGATGGTTTAACATTGATTCGTGTAAATTATTGTAAATTAGACGTCTCACATTGGAAATATGGCAGACGCTCTTATCCAGAGCGACGTACACTTTGTTGTACGTCGCTCTGGATAAGAGCGTCTGCCAAATGCCTGTAATGTAATGTAATGTAATGTACAATATGGATACACCCTTTGTAAATGCATAGCTGAATAGTTAATCTTAGGTTATGTTTACACAGTTAGAAAAAACTCAATATAACATTGTGAAAAATATAATTATTATTTCCCTTGTGATTATTTCCCTTGCAATTTTCCCTCTATGTTAATGAGGTAATATGATGTTATGATGTTATATGATGTTAAGTTGAACATGCCACTATATCCAAAATCTTCTGGTTGCCTCACTTACCTGATGATGTCATCCTGGGCACCGACGTCATCATACACCTCTAAATCCTCCTTTCCTGGAACAGGAAGTGATGCTCCCTGACGCTTTAGAGCATCAAAGTTGATCTCCACAGACTCTGTCTTTACATAGCCAACTACGAGCAATCCAGACACAGGAGATAAGAGTACATTTAGGCAACTGGGCCATACAGCCCATATAGAACACAAGCACATAAGAATATATAATGAGGAGAACAGGCCATTGATCCCATCTAGAACCTAAGAACATAAGAATCCATAATGAGGATAACAGGTCATTCAACCCATCTACACTCATGATTTACCTGCAGTCTGCAGAGTTACCTGCACTGCATCAAGCCAAAGGCCTCTGCCTCTATTACATGACCTGGAAAGCTGCTTCACACATGGACTATTTTTTTGGAAAAAGAAAAACTGATGTCAGTGTAGAATGCACCATCTAACTTCCACATATCCCCCTAGTTCTGCTGACAGAATTCAAAAACCTCAATAAGATCCCCCATTTCAATCTGCAACTTTAATAAATACTCATTTCACTGAGCCTGAATAGATTTAAGTACTTTTTTTAGCCTTTTCTCCTAGCCGAACATGCTGTATCAATAATCAGTTTAGTTGCCCTTCTTTGTACTTTTTCCAGAGTCTTCCTTGTCAGAGATGAAAAATTTAGGTTCGGAAAGTAAAAGTCCTCCCTGATATTTTGTTCTGATAACTTGGATTTGCTAATTAGAGCATTCTCCAGCCAGGAGGCAGAACTAATTAGTGAAATCATCTGGCTGGGTGCATTGGTGGAAGAAGCACAAAAAGTCGGGACTTATACTTTCTGACCCCTGGACTTTCCACCTTTGTTCCTTATAGTGTGGCACCCAGAGCTGTACCATATGATTGGTCGGATAGTACCATATGATTGGTCGGATGAAGCTGTGATGATGAGGGAGAATTTGGGATGGGTGATACTCACAGGAGCCCTCCCTTGTCCTGCCCAGCCAGCGCCCCTCGGGGTTGTCCGAAATGCGGACGATCTCGATGAGATCACCCTGTTTCAGACACAGATCAGTCTTGCTCCCTTTGCAGTCCACCTTGGCCTTGAGCTTGTGGATCACCTCTATCGGTCCAGACAGCTGCACAACAGACAGGGGGATTAATATCTCTGATATCTCTGATTAATATCTGATATCTGATACATTTTTTTGCATGGTTTATATTTCTGTGCTACAGTACCTGCTACCTTACTGTGCTATAAGCCTGACCAGGTTAATCACTTCCTGCGATGGGCATGATAATAAAAAAATTCTCAGGTTCTTTCCCATATGAAAATCTTGAGCAGGAGGTGCTCCAATAGGAGGTGGTGATTTAGGCCAACTCAGCCAATGAATGACAGTACAGTGCTGGCTAAAGCTTGGGACAGCCTATCAGATTGCAGCAAACTAATGACAATCCCAGGCACTGCAACAGCCTTTTTCACTCTGAATGGGGTCAGAGCAGAAAAACCCAGGACCCTGCCTTGATGAAGGCTTTCATCAGATGCAGAAACAGGGGATCTGCTTCTCATCCCCTTGCTACGGGAGTGCCGCAGGGATCTGTACTGGGTCCTCTGCTGTTCTCCTTATACACCAAATCTCTTGGTTCAGTTATTAATTCACATGGCCTCTCCTATCATTGTTATGCAGATGACACGCAACTCTTCTTTTCTCCCCCCCCCCTCGGCCACACAGGTCGATGATAAGATATCTTCCTGCCTGGCTGACATCTCCACCTGGATGGCCAGCCACCATCTGAAGCTCAACCTCAACAAAACTGAGCTGCTCTTCTTCCCATGCAAGACCTCCTTACTACGTGAGCTCTCAATCACGGTTGATGGCACCACAGTGACTGCCTCTCACTCTGCCAAGAGCTTGGGGGTGGTCCTGGATGACCAACTGGACCTCAAGGAGCACATCAAGGCAACATCACGGTCCTGCAGATTCCTTCTGTACAACATCAGAAGGATTCAACCATACCTGACGACTCACTCCACCCAGCTGCTCGTCCAGGCTATGGTGACCTCTCGCCTTGATTGCTGCAACTCTCTCCTTGCAAGCCTGCCAGCTTGTGCCATACAGCCATTACAGATGATTCAGAATGCTGCTGCCCGACTCATCTACAACCTTCTCAAAGTCTCCCACGTCACTCCTCTGCTGCGATCACTCCACTGGCTACCGGTTGCTGCCAGGATCTGGTTCAAAGCCCTGACCCTTGCCTACACTGCAGCCAACAGGACAGCCCCCATCTGCTTGCAGGACATGATTCGATCCTATGTCCCTGCTCGACCACTCCGCTCTGCGGCAGCAAGGCGCCTTGTAACCCCTCCCACCCGACCAAAGGGATCACAGAGCTTCTCCACCCTAGCTCCCCAGTAGTGGAAAGAACTCCCCGTCCCTCTCCGAACCTCCCCCTCACTACCCATCTTCCACCGTGGCCTGAAGACTCATCTCTTCAGACTATACCTAGACTAACCACCACCATGCTGTATATTTCACTCTAAATCCCCCCCCCCCCTTTTTCATGACACTTGTTACATGTTGCCCCATCCCAGCACTTTTTGGTAATTTGTATTTGTCTTAATACTGTAGCTTATTCTTCTCCCTAGTTGGCTTTGCAGAGGTTAGGTCTGAATAGTGTTCACTGTGTGAACTAAACTGTGTTCTTGGCTAGAAATAGCTGTACAAAATAAGTATTGTATCCTACTGAACCTGTGTTTAGTAGTTGTCTATGACCATGAAATGCACTTTTTGTACGTCGCTTTGGATAAAAGCGTCTGCCAAATAAATGTAATGTAATGTAATGTACTGATGTAAAAACTTTTCATAAAACCAGCCCTATCACCCCTGTTCAGCTCACCTTAAATTTCTTTCTGGCCTCCTGCTCTTTCTTCTCTCTCTCTTTTTGTTCTTTCTTCTCCTGCTCAATCCGTTTCTTCTCCTCTTTTTCCCGCTTCTTCTCCTGTTCTTTTGACTCAGCTGCCGACCTGTGACAGAGCAAACGCGTCCAGGATGTGCAGGGATCCCAGTGTAAACCACGTCACTCAGACAGCGCAGGAAGCCAAGCGTGCCAGAAGAAGGTTCCCTGAATCAGTGCCTAAGAGCACTTAGGACAGTACGATGTCTAAGAAGCCAGGCGGTCGGATTTCAAGTCTAACCATCTGGGAGTTTGTGTTGGGAGTAAAATGTATAAAACTAAATATACATCTCAATTTCCAAGAAACACTATTATCTTCCAGAAGTACTTGAGGGAATTTAAAATGTAGGTGAATTGATGTACATTTAAATGTTTTTATTTTTATTTTTATTTTATTTGACTGGCATGACACTGCAGGAAGACTAAACCACCCCTAGGTGGCAGCACCGAGCTGAAAACCTGAGGCGAGGTGAAAGGACAGAGGCTTCATGTTTCCTGACTGAAGCAACAAACAAAACAACTCTCACCATCTCTCCTCAAGATCCTCGTACATCTCCCCATCGCTTTCACTGTCCTGTCACAATAAAAGAGAATATAAGAGACAATAAAACTGTGGGACACTCAGACTAAGACACAGCTATTCATATTACTGAAAAAACAGCAACTGCAGCACTGAAATGAAACTCAAAACTCAAACTTCCTAAATCATACACGTACTGTAAAGTGTTTGTATGTAAGCTATAAAGACAGTGAAGCACTGTTCTTTTATCGGTGCAAAGACTAATGGAAAATGGAGGGGGTGAGGAAATGTAGTAGTAATTCTGTGAATACAAAGCTACTAAAAACTCTTCCTCTTTCCACATGTATTCAGGCTCATTTTATGCAACCCCAGCGTGACCTCACTTGGTCTCATTTGGAATCTGAACGTCTGAAATCATAGAACACGAGGGAACGGCCTGCATTCCTATGCCGGGTCAGCTGTCAGTCAGATGATTGGCGGCTCAGCTTTTGAAGGCCTGAATTCATATCGAATCCACTGGTTGAAACGTGAATGTGTTTGACTGCGTGAGGCGTGACACAGAGCCATGTGGGCGGTGGCCTCGAGCCGCGCCGATGGGTCTGCTCTCCTGGCTGAGCGCCCCGGAGTCCCTTCATTCAGACGAGCTCTCATTTCCTGCGGCTTGCTCACCTCGGCAGTCTGGCTGGGATGACCTGACAGAGAGAGAGAGAGAGAGAGAGAGAGAGAGAGAAACCACAAGCGCCGCTGTGAGTCACCGGTCAGAAAAGATGCTCTCTTTAAAAGGTACTGATTTTACAACGCTCTGGAAGGGGGAAATTGGAAAGTATTAGAAGTACTGTAAAAAGACAGAGTACAGGATCCCTGGGGTTACAGACAAAGATTCCCCTGTACAGGATCCCTGTGTAAATGGGGTTATATACAGAGATTCCCCTGTACGGGATCCCTGTGTAAATGGGGTTATATACAGAGATTCCCCTGTACGGGATCCCTGTGTAAATGGGGTTATATACAGAGATTCCCCTGTACGGGATCCCTGTGTAAATGGGGTTATATACAGGGATTCCCCTGTACGGGATCCCTGTGTAAATGGGGTTATATACAGGGATTCCCCTGTACGGGATCCCTGTGTAAATGGGGTTATATACAGAGATTCCCCTGTACGGGATCCCTGTGTAAATGGGGTTATATACAGAGATTCCCCTGTACGGGATCCCTGTGTAAATGGGGTTATATACAGAGATTCCCCTGTACGGGATCCCTGTGTAAATGGGGTTATATACAGAGATTCCCCTGTACGGGATCCCTGTGTAAATGGGGTTATATACAGAGATTCCCCTGTACGGGATCCCTGTGTAAATGGGGTTATATACAGAGATTCCCCTGTACGGGATCCCTGTGTAAATGGGGTTATATACAGAGATTCCCCTGTACGGGATCCCTGTGTAAATGGGGTTATATACAGAGATTCCCCTGTACGGGATCCCTGTGTAAATGGGGTTATATACAGAGATTCCCCTGTACGGGATCCCTGTGTAAATGGGGTTATATACAGAGATTCCCCTGTACGGGATCCCTGTGTAAATGGGGTTATATACAGGGATTCCCCTGTACGGGATCCCTGTGTAAATGGGGTTATATACAGAGATTCCCCTGTACGGGATCCCTGTGTAAATGGGGTTATATACAGGGATTCCCCTGTACGGGATCCCTGTGTAAATGGGGTTATATACAGGGATTCCCCTGTACAGGATCTCTGTTTAAATGGGGTTAAAGGTTGCAGATTCACCTCCGGGGGGCGGGGGGGGAAGGCTGCTCATCACCCCAACGTCATCGTAGTTTTCATCTGGGTCCGGCTGGATCCTGCAGGTGCACACAGAGGGACAGGACTAAGGGCTGCTCCAAAATTCAATAAAACATTTTCAGTGCCTACACATTAGTTAATATTACCAGATCAATATTTCATTTTTTTTTACAAACCTATGCATATTTTACATTGATTCTGATATAACAATGTAACTGTAATTGAGCAACATTCAAACACTATAATTGCAAGTGGATGCATAAACAAAAAAATAAATCCAAAATATATTTGTCAAATGAAAATATACCCCAAAATGGGAAGAAAATAATAATGGAAAGATAAAATTCTGTATCAATTATGACGCTTATAATAATAAGTGAGCTTTATTTATAATGTAAATTTCCTACACTGGATTCATGGCAATTTCTAATAAAAAATCAAAACAACAAGAGGAAAGCAGCACAGAAGCATTTAAAACAATGAGAGAAATATGGAGGGAGTTGACGCTCACATGGCTGCAGTGGGCCGGGGGGGCAGGCTGGGGGCCGAGGCGGGGGAGGGCAGGGGAGGAGCCACGTGGTTGCTGGGGGGAGGAGGAGGAAGAGGACTCTCCTTCTTCATCCCGAGACCTTTTCATTCACAACATCCACAACAAAGCAGGACATCAGTTTGCAAGCCAATTCAGACAAGACATCAGCCCTTGGACCTGTCTCTTGCATAAGCCTGAGGTGTGTGTGTGTGTGTGTGTGTGTGCGTGTGGGCATGTGTGTGCGTGCGTGTGTGTGTATGTGTGTAATTTTTTAGCGAATTCATGCTCGAGTTGAGAATAGTTATGAGAACAGTCAAATTTGCTGTAGGTAGCTTGTACTAAAGAGTGAAACCTTTCACTTGTATTTTCTTCTCTTTTTAAGAGGAACTTCGCTCTGAAACGAGGGCCTCCGCACAGCAGAAAAAGCAGAAGAGGAACCCGAAGAGGAGAACAGCCTCGGCTGTAATCTCGCACATTTCTCAAGCCTTTGGTCTTCAAACCCAGATCTTTTTAACGGGCCAGTCAGTGCGTGTGTCTGCTGTGTGCCGATAGAAGAGTTAAGATCACAAGAGTCACACAGGGGAAATGTCAGACAGACACACAGACAAGGATGGTTAAAAATGCAGCTGAGCATGCAACCACAGGAACCACTCTCGCCTTGGGGTAGGGTATTGGGGTAAGGAGTGTGTGTGTGTGTGAGTGTGAATGTGAATGTGTGTGAGTGTGCATTTTTGTGAGTGCACGCCTCAAAACTTTGTCACACATTCTCAATGCGAAAACTCACATGAATAAACATTCTTAATGGACTGACATGAATAAACTGCTAACTTTTTTGTGCTCTACTTCTCCATAACTGAGACTGTAGTTTGCTGCTCAGTTCAGACAAACAGCTAATATTGTTTTTTTTTTGGATTATAGGTCACAAGATTTAATCTCAGAGAAGATTATTCATCACATGTGAGTCTTTGCAGGAAAAAAAGCAAAATCAACCAACCCATGTTGAATGTATGAACTCAATATCATCTCGAATGTAAGAACACAATAACACATAATGATTAGAAGAGGCCATTCAGCCCAACCAGACTCATCATTCATCTGCAGTCTACAGAGCAAGCAGCTCTTCATCAAGCTGGATCTGACCCCTCAGAGGGCCTCTGCTTCTACTGCCTGATCTGACAAACTGTCCCCCACATTGGCAATCTCTCTCTGCGTAAGAATGACTAGATATTCATACAGAATTTGCCATTATCAGATGTCCCTACACCATTCTGATGAATTTATTAATAAAAAAAACAGACTACAGTCTGCAGGAGTCGCCCGGTGAGAGCAGGGGAGTGGGGACTCACCGTTGGCCGGGTTCTCGGCCTGCTTCCTGAACTTCTCCAGGTTGACGCTGGGGGGCCTGTTGGGCTTGGCTGGGGGGTTCCCCAGGGCCAGCTTATTGAGCAACGGGTTCCTCTTCGGAGCGGACGGGTTTGCATTCTCCTTCTGGTCCCGCTGCGTCTTCACGAAGCTGGCCCTGGGGGCGAAGGAGGGTTTGGGCCCTGGAGGATCATGGGAGTTGAGGGGCGAGAGTCCGCTCTTCTCCGGTCCCTGGCCGTCGATGCTGTCCTTGTTGAAGAGACTCTTCGCCGCCCGGAAGCTGGAGGCTTTCAGCGGGGAGGGGGCCGGGCCCCCCCCATCCTCCACCTGGGTGCGCATTGCGATCACTGAGCTCTTGGGTTTGGGAGCCAGGGGCATTTTGGGGGCGTTGAGCCCAGCACCTGCCCCCCCATCCTCGCTTTTGGCATCGTCTTTGACCCAGGGGGGTTTGGTCTGGGAGGGGGGTGGTTTGGCTAGGGCGAGGGGTGGCTTGGTGAGGGCGGGGGGCTGTTTGGGCTGGGCGAGGGGCGGTTTTGCCTGGGCGGGGGGTGGTTTGGCCAGGGCAAGGGGGGGTTTGGCCAGGGCAAGGGGGGGTTTGGGGAAGGACTTGCCCTCTGGGGTGCCGCTCAGAGAGGGCTTCTGCACAGGCACTTTGGGGATCAGGGGTTTGGGCTCAGAGTCCCTCGACAGGTCTGGCGGTTTGGGTTTGAAAGCCGGTTGCTTAGCGACAGCGGGCTTCCCTTCGTCCTGGGGGGCTCCGAATTTACCTGCCAGGGGTTTGGGCCGGGGGAACTCACACACCTCCGGGGCACTCGTGGTGGAGGCAGTGCCCTTCAGGAAACTGGGTTTGGGGGTCCCCCCCACACGGACCCCTCCAGAGAGGCTGCTCTCCAGCGCATGCTTCTTCGTCTGTAGCTGGGGTCCTGAGGAAAAGGTGGGGTGCACAGGCACTTTGGGGCGCGCCCCTGGGACCTCCACGGCAGGGGTATCCTCTGAGGAGCCTGTCCCAGTGTTGAAGCGGGCCATGATGGCCTTCACGTTGGCCGGACTGTTCTGGACAAACAGAACCAGAAGGGAGGGGTAAGAAACCCAGTCAGCACTTTTTTGGTCATTTAAAAGCCATCCAGGTGAAAACCTGGCCAGATTTAGCTGAAAAGTGAAAGTATTCTAGCCAAGCAAAACATAGCCAGGCTATATCCGGGTAAAATCTGAGCTATACTGCTGTTAACCTTGTATTTTTATGTCAAAACTATCAACCGAGATTTCCACCCCGCTATACATCTGGATTCTGGCTTTTGCTCCCTGGAAAACTGGAAGAAGAGAAAGAGAAAGAAGGGAGACATAACACTTGAAAGGCATAAAGTGTGAATGTGTGTGCGTGCGTGTGTCTGCATTTGGAAACTAGATCCCACCCACTGTTAGATTAAAATGTATTCTCGTGTTTTATAAACCCTGGTGTTTGTGGCAGAGTTTATCAAACAGCAAAATCTGTCTTGCAAATGACCCCTGAAACTTTCACCACCCCTGAAACTTTCGTCAAATTGTAAGGTCAATTACTAACTTTTATGACATTGAATTAAACTATTAAACCATTAGACTCTACCTGCATGTCCCAGAGTCATCACACACATCTACCTGCGTGTCCCAGAGTCATCAGACACACATAAATGGACTGCATTTATATAGCGCTTTTATCCAAAGCGCTTTACAATTGATGCCTCTCATTCGCCAGAGCAGTTAGGGGTTAGGTGTCTTGCTCAAGGACACTTCGACATGCCCAGGGCGGGGTTTGAACCGGCAACCCTCCAATTGCCAGACAATTGGTCTTACCTCCTGAGCTATGTCGCCCCACCTGTGTGTCCCAGAGTCATCACACACATCTACCTGTGTGTCCCAGAGTAATCACACACATCTACCTGCATGTCCCAGAGTCATCACACACATCTACCTGCATGTCCCAGAGTCATCACACATACGCTTTTGATAATATTCTTTTAGCTAAATTCCAGGGCTCTTCTTACACCCGAACCTCCCGTCCCACCCCCCACCAGACTCACCCGTCTGTTTTTTCGGCTGCTCGTTGTCGGTCCTACCCCCTTACCATCCCGTTTGCTCTTCTGCATGTGAAGAGCATACAGGAAGTGAAACAGTAATATAACAGGCTCGTAACAGGAAGTGGCCCTCTGCACTCACTTTGAAGCCATTGTACTAAAATGGACGCAACCTACTGGATGGGCTGCTTTTCATAAATTACAATAACGGCCGGAGGCATTGCTAGCAACACACAGCGCTGCTGTGAACAGGAAATAAAGGGGACTGGAGGGGAACTTAAAAGCTGAGGAAGCCAGCAGTGTGTCTCCAGGCATCACGCAGCACAGGTGTAAGCAGCGTGACATCACTACAGCAGGAGACCTGTCTCTGAGTCAGCACGTCTCTGCGACTGCAACAAAGAGCTTTTCTACTGGGCGCTAAGAGTACAGCAGAGCACCAGGTACTGTGCCTCTGCTGATTGGCTTGTGCTCTGAATGTCCCCTCAGGTGCAATCCGATTGGCCGATTTCTCTGATATGATATCCCATTAATAAGGGTGAAAACAGAATTCTTGTACACCAGCAGTACTTCTGCATTGCAAAGCTGGAGTCCAGGACCGCTCCAGTGAAAGTGCATACTGGACGAGCTGTATTGCATGGTAGTGTACTGCATGGTACTGTATTGCATGGTAGTGTACTGCACAGTACTGTATTGCATGGTAGTGTACTGCATGGTACTGTATTGCATGGTAGTGTACTGCATGGTACTGTATTGCATGGTACTGTACTGCGTGGTAGTGTACTGCATGGTAGTGTACTGCATGGTACTGTATTGCATGGTAGTGTACTGCATGGTAGTGTACTGCACGGTAGTGTATTGCATGGTAGTGTACTGCATGGTACTGTATTGCATGGTAGTTTACTGCATGGTAGTGTATTGCATGGTAGTGTACTGCACGGTAGTGTATTGCATGGTAGTGTACTGCACGGTAGTGTATTGCATGGTAGTGTACTGCATGGTACTGTACTGCATGGTAGTGTATTGCATGGTAGTGTACTGCATGGTACTGTACTGCATGGTAGTGTACTGCACGGTAGTGTATTGCATGGTAGTGTACTGCATGGTAGTGTACTGCATGGTACTGTACTGCATGGTAGTGTACTGCATGGTACTGTACTGCATGGTAGTGTATTGCATGGTAGTGTACTGCATGGTACTGTATTGCATGGTAGTGTACTGCACGGTAGTGTATTGCATGGTAGTGTACTGCATGGTAGTGTATTGCATGGTAGTGTACTGCATGGTAGTGTACTGCATGGTACTGTATTGCATGGTACTGTACTGCGTGGTAGTGTACTGCATGGTAGTGTACTGCATGGTACTGTATTGCATGGTACTGTATTGCATGGTAGTGTACTGCATGGTACTGTATTGCATGGTAGTGTACTGCATGGTACTGTATTGCATGGTAGTGTACTGCATGGTACTGTATTGCATGGTAGTGTACTGCATGGTACTGTACTGCATGGTAGTGTACTGCATGGTAGTGTACTTCATGGTACTGTATTGCATGGTACTGTATTGCATGGTACTGTATTGCATGGTACTGTACTGCATGGTAGTGTACTGCATGGTAGTGTACTGCATGGTAGTGTACTTCATGGTACTGTATTGCATGGTACTGTATTGCATGGTAGTGTACTGCATGGTACTGTATTGCATGGTAGTGTACTGCATGGTACTGTATTGCATGGTAGTGTACTGCATGGTACTGTATTGCATGGTAGTGTACTGCATGGTAGTGTATTGCATGGTAGTGTACTGCACGGTAGTGTATTGCATGGTAGTGTACTGCATGGTACTGTACTGCATGGTAGTGTACTGCATGGTAGTGTATTGCATGGTAGTGTACTGCATGGTACTGTATTGCATGGTAGTGTACTGCATGGTAGTGTACTGAATGGTACTGTATTGCATGGTAGTGTACTGCATGGTACTGTACTGCATGGTAGTGTACTGCATGGTAGTGTACTGCATGGTAGTGTACTTCATGGTACTGTATTGCATGGTACTGTATTGCATGGTACTGTACTGCATGGTAGTGTACTGCATGGTAGTGTACTGCATGGTAGTGTACTTCATGGTACTGTATTGCATGGTACTGTATTGCATGGTAGTGTACTGCATGGTACTGTATTGCATGGTAGTGTACTGCATGGTACTGTACTGTACACACACTTTTAAAAATAATTTCCTGCTTCCTATTTCTGTGAAAACATAAGTGAAGCTTCCCCTCTGACTCTTCTGTCATCATGCAGCCTGAGAAACGGGAGAAATATCAAGAGAGTCACTGAAATCTCAGAGTCCTACGTCATGGGGCACATACTACTGCCAGCAGGGGCGACAGTATTTCTGGATTTGGATCAATGGCAGAACTGCCCTCCAGTAGCAGAACTCCCCCCTATCAGCAGAACTTCCCTCCATCAGCAGAACTGCCCCTCAACAGCAGAACTGCCCCCTATCAGCAGAACTGCCCCCTATCAGTAGAACTGCACCCCAACAGCAGAACTGACCCTTATCAGCAGAACTGCCCCCAACAGCAGAACTGCCCCCTGTCAGCAGAACAGCCCCCCAACAGCAGAACTGCCCCCATCAGCAGAACTTCCCCCATCAGCAGAACTGCCCCCTATCAGCAGAACTGTCCCCCAACAGCAGAACTGCCCTCTATCAGCAGAACTGCCCCCCAACAGCAGAACTTTCCCCCATCAGCAGAACTGCCCCCTATCAGCAGAACAGCCCCCCAACAGCAGAACAGCCCCCTATCAGCAGAACTGCCCCAACAGCAGAACTGCCCCTCAACAGCAGAATTTCCCTGCATCAGCAGAACTGCCCCCCAACAGCAGAACTGCCCCTCAACAGCAGAACTTCCCCCTATCAGCAGAACTACCCCTCAACAGCAGAACTTCCCTGCATCAGCAGAACTGCCCTCCAGCAGCTCAGCCCACCAATAGTAGTCTGTGATGTCAACAGGCTGGTTTGTGACAGTAGGAGTGGCCTACAATCATCACAGGACTCATAAAGAGTAGCAATCACACAACCAATGAGTGTAGGGTGAGCCGAAGACAACACCGAAGCATCCACTTTCCCCACAAACACCTTTAATGCCTTTAACGGCAATGGATTTCACGTTTTAATGACAAACAGACGAGCAGCGATGAAGATGAAATGCAGGAGGGGCGCGTTGTGATAAAGTCACATTATTCATGAACTTTAAACTGCCACTCGCTGCTCATCATGTGGTCAGTTGCTTAACAAAAAAAAACCAACTGTCGTTTCTCTGGTCAAACATTCAAAAGACGAGAAACTTGATGCCTTGATAGCAGAGTCTGCGGACCAAGCTTCCGCAGCTGCGAGAGTTTTTGACTTCTGTTGACCCTCTTCGTTGTTGTTGCTGTTGATAGCCGTGTTACCTGGCAACAAATTAACATTTTCAAACAATGCGGCCGTCGAGGATGAGGCTGAATAGGTGTGTGTCTAAAGATGACTGATGTAAGTCAGAGAGCAGATTCTCTGGGAACCCTGAAGAGATTTATATCGTGATTCTGAAGAGGGGAGTCTTCATCAGTCAGTCTGAGAGAGAAGCATGGCACTGAAGAGCTCAACGCTGTGAGGAGAAAGACAGAGCTGGTTTTAAACACACTTCCTGAGGGAGAACCCTTCTGTAGAGAGCAGCGGTGTGCGGTTGCCAGTGTGGAACAGAGGAGGAAAGTCCAGGAGTCAGACAGTAAAAGTCCTGCCATGGGTTTCTTCCACCCATGAACTCAGCCAGCTGATTTCACTAATTAGTTCTGCCTCCTGGCTGGGGAACTGTGCTAAAATCACCACCGTCTGGAATCCATTTTAATGTAAATCAGACTGTTAAAAGCGTTGGGATCTTTACCACTACGACTGGTATTCTTCCCCAAAAACGTATATATGTATGATCAAAACATAAGGTTTTCCTTCCACAATACAACAAGCCTGATCAGAAGGCTTTGGATATCTGATGATTTTCCGGCTACAGTGGCATTTAGTCTCAGTTCAGCCGTTCCCCCCCGACGGGCCGGTGTGTGCCACCTCTCACTGGCACCGAAACCAGCGGCAGGGGTCACCCGCGCCAGAGTTCACGCGCCGAAATGCAGAAGTGTCGCCGTGGAAACACGGTGGGCGGGATTTCAGGCTCATTCAGGCTCCGCGGCTTTGTGTTTCACATCATTTAATCACGACGATCAGACACACACAGAAAAACAAACTGCATCTGAAATGTGTCCAGCTGAACGGCCTCTGTGTGTCTGCGACAGAACTGCACCTGCGTGTGTCCAGTAGAACAGGTGTGTGCCTGGCCTGTGTGTGTCCAGCTGAACAGGTGTGTGCCTGGCCTGTGTGTGTCCAGCTGAACAGGTGTGTGCCTGGCCTGTGTGTGTCCAGCTGAACAGGTGAGTGCCTGGCAGTACGCCCCGCCCACACACACACAGTGATTCCGGGCATCTGGCCCGGGACCGGCAGCCACCAGGAAGTACAGATACGGGGGAAAGATAAGCAGCCTTTGGCTGTGGAGCCTGACTATGGGACCGTCTGAGGAGAGGGAGAGGGAACAGAGGAGAAACAGAGGGACAGAAAAAAATAAAAAATAAATACTGAGCGCAGTTTGTGCTGCTTACAGTAATAACCTTTTGAGGGGCAGATGCTCAAAGAGAGAAATTGGCGCAACTAACCTAGAAAAACTGCTTTGCTATGCCCAGTTACTGCACAGACCATGTGCTACCAGAATTAATAATGACAGCAACAATTATACATATGATCAAATCAAAGGGGGACCTGGGGCGTCTTAGGCAGAAGCACCCCTGCGCCCCCCCCCCCCGCCCACGCATGTGCCTGTCCCAGTATAATGTGTGAAAAAAGCACTCTGTGTCATGTTAACAACTGAGCCCGGCCCACACAGCTTAGACAAGTGCAACATGACACTTATTTCACTGTGAAACCGGACGTTTCTGCCCTCAGACCAGCCGCCATGAGACAGAGAGCGAGGACCCGAGCTGGGCTGCACTTTCCCAGCAGCATCTGACTGCACGTTAGGCTCCGCCCCCTTCTCTGCTGTCTGAGCCCGGTCCCTTTTTAAGGCCGAAAGCAGGTCAGGCAGCGGGGCGTGTGGTGCAGCCCACGGGGCAGCGGACACACAGGAAGCGCTGGGTCCCTTCACCCAGCTCGGTCAGGGGTTCAATTCCACTGCCATGGCAACCCCTGAGCTCTGCTTCCTTCTCTATCTGTACTCCACTCTGCTTTCTTCCTGTCTGAGTAAAGCAAACTCAAAAACAGACAACTAGCAAAACAAAAATGAAAGACTATTAAAAAAATAAATAAAAAGAAAACCTTTTTTTTAATAAGGGTGAAATTTTCAGTGTGCAATTGCTACTCATTGTCATGCGTAAACATCTGAGCCAACACCCCTGGTGTGAATTCGCACCCCAGTAACGTGACGTGTGATACATCTTTTTTTACCCACAGCATGTACAGTATTAGGGAACCTTTGCCACAGCGGAGCACTGTGGCCAAGCAAACCTTTCACAGTTTTGTCATGATGCCATTTTCTTATTTAAATCTTATAACAATGACCACTGATACATTAAGTGTTTACATAAACATGCACAATCTAAACCCACATCTGGAGCATATTTCACTCTTCGACCGAAAAGGAGAATAAAGAACTGCCGAAGGCATTTGGACAGGAGTTCTTATGTAAAGGAGAGGTGCGTTCGGCCTTCTCACTGCCTTGTGCACTCCCAGTTACTGTAATTCTCGGCTACTGTAATTCCCGGTTAGTGTAATTCCCTGGCTAGTGTAATTCCCGGCCAATCATATACTGTCACTGAGCCAATCACAGCTGTTGAGCCAGCCATGTACAGTCACTGAGCCAATCACAAGCTCAGTCACTCAGCCAATCACAGCTGTTGACCCAGCCATGTACAGTCACTCAGCCAATCACAGCTGTTGAGCCAGCCATGTACAGTCACTCAACCAATCACAGCTGTCGAGCCAGCCATGTACAGTCACTCAGCCAATCACAGCTGTTGAGCCAGCCACGTACAGTCACTCAGCCAATCACAAAAATCCAGCTTCTGAGAGCTTGGTCACTATGTCTTTAGAGCTCCACACTGCATTTGTGTGGATTTAATACAGACCCACAGATTCAAAGCCAGCTCACAAACAAAGAGTGATACTGTTCACTAACAGGCTGTTTGACTAACCACTACTGTGTTGGACTTTACATGGTAACATGTCCAGGGTTAATTCAACTGTTAATAGATAACATTTGGTATCACATTCCAGAGTGGGAACAAATGTTATTTGTTAAGAGTTGAATTAACGCTGGACATTTTACTGTGTACAATCAGCCAATGAGCATCCAGGATCAAAACCTGTTTTATAATATGTACAGTATAATGTGTTCTATCATACATATACTGTGTTCTCCACAATTTGCTGTCACACCTGAGCTGAACAGTGTTCTGTAATCCCCTTTCTCCTCAAAAGGAACAGCATCGAACGATAAAAAGGATCAAGATTCCCTGAAAAAAGGGAAATTCTTTTATTCACGAGGGTGACTGTGAGTTTTTCCTCTTTTTTTGTGGTCAGCGTGTCTGCCCTCTCTGTACAGTCTTATGCAAAGCAGAATCACCTTCCCTCTTTAAAACTGCCACACCATGTTACTGCATAAGATCTCAATGTGTCCGCGCTGAACATTACCGTAGTTTTATGATATGCCTCATCGGTTCCGGTCATATTTACACAGTATGTATTTTATTGTGTTTGTTACCATCATAAATCTGAAAGGCTACACCCTAGATTCGGTCCCTTAAGCCTGAATAACAGATTGGCAAGCGTTTGTTACACTCGGTATAATGATCAGTATAGCTGCAGTTGAACCGAAGCTTTATTGACAGCTAAGAGAGGAAAGATCATGGAAACTGACTCTCATGATTTTCTAACAGCAGTGCAGCTCGACTGAATCCAGGGATGGGGTGTCACATGACGCCCAGTAGGAATGTATCTGTTTGAATGCTGGAAGGTTGGCCAATAAAACAAGCCTTCTGAACAGCCGCCACACAGGAAGGCCTGCTGACCAAGCACTGGCACATCAGCTCAAAAAATCACATAGACTGTGTGACTGTTACCCTCACACACACACACACACAGCTCACACACAGGACTGTGTGACTGTTACCCTCACACACAGCTCACACACAGGACTGAGTGACTGTTACCCTCACACACACACACACACACAGCTCACACACAGGACTGTGTGACTGTTACCCTCACACACACACAGCTCACACACAGGACTGAGTGACTGTTATCTGCACACACAGACACACACACACACACAGGACTGTGTGACTGTTACCCGCACACACACACACACACACACACACACAGGACTGAGTGACTGTTACCCTCACACACACACACACACACAGCTCACACACAGGACTGTGTGACTGTTACCCTCACACACACACAGCTCACACACAGGACTGAGTGACTGTTATCTGCACACACAGACACACACACACACACAGGACTGTGTGACTGTTACCCGCACACACACACACACACACACACACACAGGACTGTGTGACTGTTACCCGCACACACACAGCTCACACACAGGACTGTGTGACTGTTACCCGCACACACACACACACACACAGCTCACACACAGGACTGTGTGACTGTTACCTGCACACACACAGCTCACACACAGGACTGAGTGACTGTTACCCGCACACACATAGCTCACACACAGGACTGTGTGACTGTTACCCGCACACACACACACACACACACAGGACTGAGTGACTGTTACCTGCACACACACAGCTCATACACAGGACTGAGTCGTGTGTGTGGGTTATCAGTCAGGTAGAGCGAGAGGATTTTTCACATGTGACTATGAAACATATTCTAATTGGGGTGGCAGGTATGCCATCCCACCAAGTTACACCTTGGCGGTGGCATGCCCCATACCTATACAGAACAGTTTGGCACTTTTCAGGGTTCTCCACAGAAATATCCACAACAGCCACAGACACTCAGCCCTTAAAAACATTAAATTCTGTACATTCTGACCCCATTTCAACAGACAGATTTCATAAAAAACTTCACATGTCCACACAATAAAGCCCCAAACTAAGGGGGTTTTACGTTTTTGCCTTCTTCTTCTTCTTCTCATTTTTATTTTTCCTGCCGCCTAACAACATGTCTCCCCATTGGACATTTTACCGACACCTGCCAAATCTTCACCTACACGACCCAATCAAAAACTCACATACACACATTTCCAGTTTAAACAACTAGTCTGCCTGTGGCCTAGTGGGCAAGGTTTCAGTCTTGGGAACTTGGGATCCTAGGTTCAAGCCCAGCTAGGAACACGTTTCTTTAACCTGCTTTTACCCTCACTAATAATTCTCTACTACTTCTCAATTATTGCTTTTGCAGACATATCTACCTGCCGTTCACCGAACGTATACACTGCATTATGACGTACCGTCTGCACGTTCAGTTATTAACTGGCTACAATATTGCAAAGCCATATGGATTCAACGGGAGCTCTGCTGTGCTTACTGGCCTGTGTTCTTCTTTAAAACCATGGACAGGTTTGCTAATGATATTTCACGCATTGCATAGCTATGTCATGGTGCTGCACTAACAAAGTCACAGACTGGTAAACCTCCGGTTGAAGGATTGAATCCCACCTCGCCCTCAGGCAGATCATTTCCTCTTTTACACTAACGTTTTCTTACGCTTATATTTGCTTTACCAAAACTCACTCACGGCCACCCATATGCATTTCATAACGGCAAATGTATTGCTTTTATTAAAAAGTTACACCAGTTCACCACTGTGCCATTTCTACTAACTATATTTCTTCACTTGGCTACCGTACAAAACCTTATCAGCAAACGTCACGTTTCTACATTCATGTTACCTCGCCCTGTTCTCTATCTAGCCACATACAAACAATTACTACGTATGTACGTTCTGCAACTCCCCATTAAAACATTACATTTAAAATCATGACTCACTCATAATTATAACTACTACTACTGAATATGAAGAAAGCACATCAGTACATTAGATTTCACACGTTACTTAACCCTCCACTTTAATGACTAACGCTTTACACCGACTGTTACATATACCGTTCGATAAGGAAACTAAGCTCGCACATGGTGACTTAATTTAGGCTACTTCGCACTATAGTCTGTGATCATGTCAACCTTCACCTACATGCCCATTCTGCTAAAAACAGATTGTTTCAACTATGCAATTTCATAATTTCTTCTAATTTCTCTCACACTGTTGTTATTTTCTCATATGCAAAGCCTGCTGGGACATATGCGTCTGCTCCTATTCTCCACTATCAAGTTTTCCGATTCTAGCTTAGCAAAACAGTGAAGAGGATTCCTACCTGCAGATAAGCCTATCAAAATGCCGTATAAACCTTACAAACACTAAAAGTGCATCTCCACAAAATAACAGACAACGGAGCAGGACAGAAGGGTACACAAGTTGCGACCTAGGCAGCTCTAATTCTACGGGCTTGCTGATTCTTTTGTCAATCAAGGCTCGTTGGATGGCCGTCAAATCCGTGAGTACATACACTGGCCATATTTCACCTGCATTTCTGATGCGTTTACACTTACATTACAGGCATTTAGCAGATGCTCTTATCCAGAGCGACTTACACAACTTTTTACACAGCATTTTACATTGTATCCATTTATACAGCTGGATATATACTGAAGCAATGCAGGTTAAGTACCTTGCTCAAGGGTACAACGGCAGTGTCCTTACCCGGGAATCGAACCTGCGACCTTTTGGTTACAAGCCCAGTTCCTTACCCACTGTGCTACACTCCGTCCTTACGCCACCGCCCCCTTTGTCACAGCCACTGTTTTACATGTATAGCAAACCGAAACTGCTAAATGGTACACGCTCATCAGACTGTACGAATTCACAAAGGATAGCCATAATCCACAACCGTTTCTAACAGGGTCACTTCGCATTTCTCACTCTCATAATAAAACGCTTTGCAAAAAGAAATGATATCTCATAAAAAACACGTTTTCAGCGAACACAAAAATGCCAAGTTACTCACACATACAAGACATACACCGTCTATAACTCATTCATTCAGACTGCCAAAATCCTGCCATTTAAAGTAGGCCCCTATTGATATCAAAGTGACTTGAAAGAATTGAGGAAATATTGGGTAGCATTGCTTTGGAATACATCTTTTTTAATTTCGGTGAGGCAAGATCGCCTATATTGTTTGTAGTACCGTAACTTGGCATCATTTTGATATCAATACTTTAAATGGTAGGCCTGGATTTTGGCAGTCTGAATGAATGAGTTATAGACGGTGTATGTCTTGTATGTGTGAGTAACTTGGCATTTTTGTAAGCTGAAAACGTGTTTTTTATGAGATGGACATATATAGTATATACACACGAAGAGGCCTTACAGAAAAAGAACAGAACTTGCACACTAAAAAAAGAGGAACTATGTGTTTTCATCAGGGGAAAAACACTCTGACACATGCTGTCTTGCACAATCAAAGCTTGCTGCATTTTAGCATAGCTGAGGTTAGCGAGGTTCAGCTGGAAAGCCCAAAGACGCACGACATTGCAGCTGTTAAGCATTAACAGCAAAAGGGAAGCTATCTCTGCCATGTCGCATTTATCCAACAAAATAAACATTTAAACAGGCCAGCTAACATAGTCCAAAGAAATGCGAAGGTCAAATACACAGTGGCTAATATAAAGCTTTCTAAACTGTCATCCTTCTGGCTCGACATCGCTGGCTGTTAAACAGTTACCCTCTTACTATGAGGTCCTAATCCATCAGACCCAATGCATTTTCTCATCTCACAAATTAGTATGTGCTTCTGCCCCAGTCTCTTATTTCCCTCCACATGACAGACTGGAAAGCTTTACTACTACATGCATAAATTAAAGACTGACGGGCAGGTTGATTTGAATGAGACGGACGCTCCAGAGGACAATGAAAACAGTCAGACACACCTGAGCTACAGGTGAACAGGCGAGCGTGCGTAAGCAGGCGATGGTGGGCGATGGCGGGGAAGGTACTCACCATGGCGTGGGGAGTGGTGAACACCCTGGGGATCAGGATGCAGGTCTCGCAGTGAAGAGAGTCTGTCTGTGTGTGTGTGTGTGCGTGCGTGGGTGTGTCTGAGGGAGGAGAGTGTGTGAGTGTGTGTGTGCGCGCGTGTGTGTCTGAGGGAGGAGAGAGTGTGTGTGTGTGTGTGTGTGTGTGCCTGTGCCTCACAGGGAGAGTGAGTGTGTGTGTTTGCGTCTTGATGTCCAGTGTGTTTAGCTCTACTTCCCCTCCCTCTGGCCAGCCTTCAGAGCTGTCGTCACAGGAAGTGTTATCTCTCCCTCCATCTCCCGTATTTGCCTATTCTGTCCATCTCATGCCACTTTCAACTTTCACCGCTAACTACGCTAAGGTCCCGTACCCCTGTCCACAAACACTGCTAACACTGCTAAGGACCCTGTAGCCCTGTACACAAACACTGCTAACACTGCTAAGGACCCTGTAGCCCTGTACACAAACACTGCTAACACTGCTATGGACCCTGTAGCCCTGTACACAAACACTGCGAACACTGCTATGGACCCTGTAGCCCTGTACACAAACACTGCTAACACTGCTATGGACCCTGTAGCCCTGTACACAAACACTGCTGACACTGCTATGGACCCTGTAGCCCTGTACACAAACACTGCTAACACTGCTATGGACCCTGTAGCCCTGTACACAAACACTGCTAACACTGCTATGGACCCTGTAGCGTTGTACACAAACACTGCTAACACTGCTATGGACCCTGTAGCCCTGTACACAAACCCTGTTAACAATGCTAAGGTCCCTGTACACAAACACTGCTAATGCCGCTGAGGTCCTTGTACCCCTACAAGAACACACCACGAACACCTGCCTGTGATACAACAATAGCAATAAATAAAAAAAAACTCAAAGATTCACTGGCATCTCTGAGCAGCACCGACATGCAAAGGTGAGCAGTCCTGGGAGGGAAGCGGTCATTAAACTCCAGTAAAGATAAGGAATGGATGAGAGGTAAAGGTCCTGCAGGAGCGCGATGAGGTGGAGGGCGCTGAGGGATCTGCAGATGCTGTCTCGCTGTGCGTGCCTTTCAAATCTCTGCAGGTGACAGAGCGAGCTTTAGCATGACCGTCGAGACTTCTGGGAAACAAGCACGCAGACCACAGACACAAATACAACTGTCGGCTTCTCTGCGCTTCCCTTACCCACACAGCACACGGCTGAAATGGTGTTAGAAACGCACTACAGCACCTTAGTTAGTCATTCAGAAGTTTATTTGACAGGGTCAGGGACCAGGGTACACTAAAAACATTTTCGCGAATGTGTCAGAGAGTCAGCCAGGGAGGCTAATTCTCATCTGCAAACCCTCGTTGGCCTGTGGGAGGAGACCGAGGCAAACAGAGGCGTTCCACACAGAGAGGATCTGAGCACCCAGGACTGGAACACAGAACCACCTATGTTCGTGATAACAGCGCTAACTACTGCGCCACAGTGCCACCCTCAGGAAAACAGCCTTATTACAACGAGGACCGGTGGCACAGATACAGTTATTCTCTTGTCTTGTACAGTAATGACCTTCAGAACAGGTACAAGAAGACATGCTTGTTTAATGGACAGGTTTTCTCATTGTAAATGAACATCACAGGACATGCACAGCGAATGAAAAGCCGATCCTTGCTGTATTCCCTAACTAGCTTCCTGGCTCCTGCGGGGGACAGTTCAGTTGAAACTCAGCGCGGTGCCAGAACGCTGCTTTGTGAAGTGCTCAACAGTCAGAGGGGCTCATGGCTTCCTCTTCACACCTTCTGACCACAAGCTCGCAGATAGCCGAGGTGTCGCTGTTCTTTAAAAAAGTCTGTTTGTCTGAAAGTGTAGGGTTCGGGCTGGAGGGGGAGGGGGAGAAAGAGTGCCCGTGTGTGTGTGCGTGTGTGTGTGTGTGAGAAACAGGGAACTACTGTGCAAGACAGTCTGTAGGAAATACCACAGTCAGTTACTGCTACCAACCTGCAAAACAACATCTGAGAGGGATTAGCAGGGGAAAAGCATGCAAATGTGCAGTGTGGAACACAATGTGTGTGTGTGTGTGTGTGTGTGAGGGAGAGACAGAAAGAGAGAGAGTAAGAGAGAGAGATGACCTACATGTGAAGTGGTTCCGTTTGGTTTCATTTACATTCTCAAATTGTTTCACGCTCATGTGGGTAAAAGTGGGGTGATCAGCCTACAGAAGTTCACCTCAGTTCATTATCATTTCTGCTTTTTACGGTTCATGTAAGAATCAGAAATAAATTAGAGATCAGTTTCCTCCTGAGCTGAAGGGAAGAGCAAGCCACTCTGCTGTCTGAGTGCACCGACCAGCACCACGGATCAGCTCCACCGATCAGCACCATGGATCATCACCACGGATCAGCTCCACGGATCAGCTCTACCGATCAGCTCCACCGATCAGCTCTACCGATTAGCACCATGGATCAGCTCCACGGATCAGCTCCATGGATCAGCTCCACTGATCAGCTCCAAGGATCAGCTCCACCGATCAGCTGATTCCCAGCAGTTCTGTCATCACCCTCATCATGGGGTTTCCCACTTAAAAATTTCCCTGAGAACAACGCCATGTTCTGGAGCAGGAGGCAGCGGGGAACGTCATTCACACAGAGCACACACCACCACCACACATTCTCACAGACACGCCTTTGGAATTAGAATATATTAATAAAAGGGGGAAATAATTAGAGTACTGCTCACATAGCGTGAAGGGAAGTATTATCATGATCATAGATTTTGTTTCAATATGTTTTCAGGATATAGTTTTGTCCATAAGAAAAAGACTATACTGTCCAGCCTGATGTATGAGCAGATCCAAATCGGCCTTTTCCCTCTTTACCTAGACAACCAAGTGAAGAACATTTTTTGGGAAACTAAGAGCTGATTGTGTATGATTTTGGCAACTAAAAGCTAACTGGTGGAGGCCTTTGAAAAAGCTGAATTGTTACAGAATAAATGAATACGATTGACAGAAAGGTACAGAAAGTGAAAGCAGTTTAGGAAACTCCAGAAAGTCAGGATATATTGAAAACTTGCAGGAAAATTTAAAAAAAAGAAAATTTGTAGGTTTCTGGAGTACAACAAATAAGCTCTTTCACTCAGTTCATAAGAAATTATCTGAATTCTGCCAGCCTGTTGAAGGGGAAACCTTTCTTATCTCCCAAAATACCTTTTAGACACAGGGGTGTCGTGACCCCTGGGTGTAATTATGCCATGTTTGAGCGGCTTTTACCATAAATAATGTGAGTCCAGCCAGTTTCTGACATGGTATGCAGGACCAGCTGTGTCCCAGAGTGCTCCAAATACCAGGTCATTATCAGAAGAGTGAAAATATGGAGCTTCGTAAATCGACCATAAACCATTTTGACATTACTTTTTATTGCCTTTAACTTATTTACAGATGCTTTCAGTGTTAACGGCAAACATTTTTTGTTGTATGCGTGTTTTGCTAGTTTATTGTGGTAGCAATCCATTTAGCTTTATTCATTTTCAGGACTAAAGCTTGTGTATGTTGACTTTCCTGACTGATTTACACTGTAATACAATTCCCAACATGCAGTTCACCAGCGCCTCATAGACCTTATAGGCGACGACTGCAATGAATTATGGGAGCTTGAGGCAAGGAAATGGAATTGCTGAATAAACTCTGTTGTTTCACAGATCCCAGAGGAACCAGGTGATCAGAGGGGAAGAGCAGTGCATGCTGGTATAGCACACACTGGTGCTGCCACGGTCACATGTCAGACAGTTTTGAAAAAGAACACAATGCACCTGTGGTAAAAAAAAAAATTAAAATAGGGCCAAACGCCTCACACACTGCCCCTCTGCCAGAGGATCAACCTCTGACAGGGCAGAACACTGTTACAGAGGCACGCTGTTTTCTCTTTGTGTATTTCCTTGTGCGTTTCCTCGTATGCACTATCTGATCTGTCTGCAAAGGTTAATACTTCACCGATGACCGTAAAGCCGAACGCACTGGGTTTACAGATTGCATAAGTTTAGTTCCCCCTTCGGAAGGTCTTAGCAATACGCGTGTTTCAGAAATTCCGTTCCGAAATCTGTGTTCATTTCGTCAGATTTTAGAGCAGAAGGATGTTTAAATATACCCTGTGTGTTCTTAGTTCCCCTCCTACGCAATTCAGCTACTACTTATTTATTTATTTATTTATTTATTTATTTATTTTGCAGATTTTGGGGTTCTGCCCCCCTGTATGCAGAACCCTAAATTGAAACAGTGGTGTAGATTGATCATGACTTTATTTATTAATTTTAGGACCTAATTCTGCTCCTAACGGAGGCGGAGGTGAGGTTTTAAACGCAGGGACTCGCATCCTGTCTGGAGGCTGGTCTGTACGCTGGGTGCTTTTTTCCAGCCAGCCATTCTGGCGTAATATCTGAAATGGCTGTGCACATCAGATTAGGTTCACTTTGATGTTAAAACAGTCACTGTTTCCTCAAACAGACAGGCACTTACTGTAAACGCTGAGTGTAAACAGAAGCGGACTGTGCCCCATGGGTTAAAAACAGAGATGCTGTTCTACGCTCAGGTTCTGTTCTCAGTATTTTTAGTTTCGGCAGGTTGACTTCATCTGCGAAAATGTTTGCTGGTGTTGACACGGTGCAGTCAATTTTAAAAATGTATATTACTTTTTTAAATCGCAGGGACAAGTGAAATACTTGATAATAGGCAACCTCAGAGATAACAAACCCTGTTAATGGAGATCTACCGTTCTGTAGGCCAGAGCCAGTTTGTAGAATTACTGGAAAAAGATTGAGAAAAACATACTTAATTTCCCTTCCCATCTTCTTATTTAATGTAAAATGATACATCAATAGAGCATGTGATACTGTATCTGCTTACAGTTTTTAATTTACAAGCCTTTACACTTTACATTTTGAATTTTAAAATCAATACATCAAAAATATTTTCCTTTCAGTATAAAATAAACTAGATGATGTGCATGGAACCTTCCACCACTTATCTTTGAGTTCCATTGGGACACAGAGGTGTCATCAAAAGTGGCCACCAATGAGTTCCACTGGGACACAGAGGTGTCATCAAAAGTGGCCACCAATGAGTTCCACTGGGACACAGAGGTGTCATCAAAAGTTGTCACCAATGAGTTCCACTGGAACAAAAGGGTCATTTTCATCAAAAGTGGCCACCAATGAGTTCCACTGGGACACAGAGACGTCATCAAAAGTGGCCACCAATGAGTTCCACTGGGACACGGGTCATCGTCATCAAAAGTGGCCACCAATGAGTTCCACTGGGACACAGGGGTCATCGTCATCAAAAGTGGCCACCAATGAGTTCCACTGGGACACAGAGACATCATCAAAAGTGGCCACCAATGACTTCCACTGGGACACAGGAGTCATCATCATCAAAAGTGGCCACCAATGAGTTCCACTGGGACACAGAGGTGTCATTAAAAGTGTCCACCAATGAGTTCCACTGGGACACAGAGGTGTCATCAAAAGTGGCCACCAATGAGTTCCACTGGAACAAAGGGGTCATCGTCATCAAAAGTTTCCACCAATGAGTTCCACTGGGACACAGAGGCATCATCAAAAGTGGCCACCAATGAGTTCCACTGGGACACAGAGGCGTCATCAAAAGTGGCCACCAATCCGCTGAGGGCAGGCCCATGTAAATGCAGGAATATGCACATCTGGGGGAAGGAAAGGGCTCATGGGGTGCTCTCTGAAAACCAGCAGCGATGCAGTTTACATGATCGTGTATATGAGACTCAGATTAATCTCAGTTTTTTTGGAAGATCTTAATTTTTATCTGAAATAATGGATAATATCATGAGATTGGCTGAAAAAGACAGTTGCAGTGAAGAATCACAGGTGCACTGCATGTTCATCCAAAGCATAGTTAGAGCTGGACATGTAATTATCACGGACATGTGACACACCCAAATGCCTTTTCACATTTTCAGCTGAAGCTTGTGGTTTTTGGACCCTCCTGACACCCTTAGAATGGCATGATTGAGAGAGGCTTGAGGAACCCCATAATCAGCAGAGCTATCTCAGTTTAATCTTTAAACCAGGGGTGTGCAAGGAGGGCCAATTTTGAATAACAATTTATAATTACCATTATTGTTTATTTTTTGTTTATGTATCTGACGTGTGATAAAGTCATGGTATGAACTAGCACTGTTGCACACAGCTCTTCAGAAAATGAATCCAGTATAATTTGGGTAAGGCGGCAGTGTAGTATATTATAATGCACTGACCTTGTAGCCTAAACGTTGCAAGTTTGATTCCCAGGTAGGACACTGTCATTGTAACCTTGACCAAGGAACATGACCTAAATTGCTTCAGTAAATATCCAGGTCTATAAATGATAAAAATAAAATAAAAACCTGTGTAAATGGCTCTGGATAAGAGTGTCTGCTGAATGCCTGTTATGTAAAGGTTGGAACATACACACCAGCCCTCCGGGAAGTGAGATGTGGCCGCCTGGTTTAAAGCCAGTGCTGGATGTATTTGAGCTCTCAGCATTGACTGACAGGCAGCTGCTGTCTGTAAGGCATGTCCCGCCCTCCAAGAGTGTGATCCAATCACTGCAAACCCCGCCCACATGGCTCATATTTATTATGCTAAACATCAAAAAAAGAAACTTTGCAAATTTACTTAAGCTAAGAGAGGTTAAGTTTGGCTGCGTACCTCCAAGCAGGGAAGGCTAGTGACAAGGCTTCACAGCGCTGCGGTTAGAATAGTTTGAACACGGGCGGGGTTTTGCGCTGATTGGATCACACTCTTGGAGGGCGGCAGGTGCCTGGAATGAATTCTGAGAGCTCAAAACTACCTGCGAGCGTTTAAAGGAACCACCAGATTGGTCTGTCCATTACTAACTGCCATGATTGGTTGAAATCAGTGAGTGACACACGTTGGCTCCACCCACTGTGGGGTTCACACAGCTGCCCGCTCAGTCCTCCGGCCTACGGTACAGGTAGCTCTCCTCGCCCTCGTCCTCGTAGCCGTGGACGTTGCGGTTGCTGTCCTCGGGGCACTGGATTCCCAGGGTGCCTTGCAGGCGCTGCTCCTGCTGACGCTGCTCCATGGAGTCCACCAGGTCGTAGACGTTGACCAGGGACCACATGGGCGAGGGAAACCAGGCCTTCACCTCGCCGTCCTTCCCCACCACCAGCATGCTGAAGTACTCCCGCGTGATCTTCAGGTGTCCCCGCAAACCGTTCACCATGTCACCGGTGAGGGGCTCCAGCTCCGACTGACTCTTACCTACAGGGGGCGATAGAGAGCGACAAAAATCATCATAATAATAATAATAATACTAATAATAATAATAATAATACGAAGAAGAAGAAGTTTCCCATTGCTCACTGTACTTGTGTTAACATCACTAACATTAATAAAACAGGTCACACATTAAATATATCGGCAAGAAACCAAAAATATCTGAGGGCTGAGGTTCCTGTCTGTACTCACCATTCAGGGGAAGCAGTTCCACTGAGCCTGAAGCCATTGACCCTGCGCCCACCAGCTTCAGCAGGGCGAAATGGCGTATTCCTGCAGAAATAACATTAGTAAATGACACTACCACAATGAGTAAGTGCTGCAGCAATGATGATATCATTAAACTTGCTCATTTCCAATGATCCATGCTTATTAGCTTACATAGAGCACCTTATGTAGGGTAAAACATGGAAAACACAAGTCCTGAATAAGTCATGAATTAGTATAACTACTTTAAAACACAACCAAATAATACTTTACTGGGCATTTTTGTCGAAATATATTTAATGTTTACTGAATGTCCGCATTTTCAAATGGTTCTTTATATCAGGATTACAGAAAATAAGGCACAGTAATAGGAATGAAAAATCTTGAAAATTATCTGAAGAGATAATCCGGTTCTGAATGTTTTTGTTCTTGAACAGTTCCTAAATTTCCACAACGTAATTGTATCTGTATTCAGTTGTATATCTGCATGTGATTTCAGTTATATTTCAGTACAGCAGCCGAGTCGAGTTCAGTGCTCTTGATTCTGACCCAAGTGACAGGATTGGCCATTCAGGGCCTGCAGCTGCTGCTGGAAGGAGTAGTCATCTTCAGATGGGGTGGAAATGATTAGAAGCCTCCTTTTAGACATGAATCTGAGGAAGAAAGATCATAACATATTAATAAAACATCAATACATTAATCATGCAAAATACTGTATATACAATTGAGGCTACATCTAGTTAGCTTTTTCTCTTACCTGAGTAAACCTGTTAACCTCCTCCCTTGCCTGAGTAAACTCCAGCTAGCCTCCCACCTTACCTGAGCCTTAGTGAACTCCAGTTAGCCGCCTCTCTTACCTGAGTAAACCCCAGTTAGCTTAGCTTTTGCCTGTACCTGAGTGAACCCCAGCTAACTTAGCTCTCGTCTTTACCTCAGTAAACCCCAGCTAGCCTCCCCCCTTACCTGAGTAAAGAGTTCTCCGGCTCGCCTGGTGCTCCAGGTGTGGGGCAGGCTGCAGGCTTGCTCTTCTCTCTTTTCATCTCAGGTTCTCTGGACGGGAAGGAGTCCAGGTTGTCCATCAGCAGAGGGGTGGAGACGGGTGACTGGAAAAGCTTCTGTAGACCACAAATGGGGCACACCAATGCAGGTGCACATCACCATGAAAATACATCACCATGGGGCTCATTACCATGGAGGCACATCACCATGGAGACACATCACCATGGTGCACATCACCAAAGAGACACATCACCGTGGAGTCGCATCACCATGGAGGTACATCACTATGAAGGCACATTACCATGGGGACACATCACCATGGGGCTCATTACCATGGGGACACATGACCATGGGGTCATTACCATGGGGACACATTACCATGGGGTCATTACCATCGGGACACATCACCATGGGGTCATTACCATGGGGACACATCACCATGGGGCTCATTACCATGGGGACACATCACCACGGGGTCATTACCATGGAGGCACATCACCGTGGAATCACATCACCATGGCGATACATCACCGTGGAATCACATTACCATGGCGATACATCACCATGGAGACACATCACAATGATGCACATCAACATGAAGACACATCACATTGATATGTTATCAACACTTCACAATATATTAACTGTTAGAATTTTAGGACTGCTGTACAATCTTTAAAAAATATTTTACTCTGAAATATATGCATTCTTATATTTTCTAATTTATTCCACTTCTTTTTTTAGATGAAAGGCATGTCAGAAAGAAAGAACACCCATGACAAGTGTTCAGTTACATGTGTTAAACACATGGCAGATTAATACCTGTCAGAAACCATTCCGCATCAAACTAAACCTTTCACTGAGTTTCCTGCTCTTACAGGGCAGATTCAGTCTGTTAGTGGGCAGGCCAATTGAAGGGGACTGAAGACGTCTTTAATTGTGCACACATTTCATTACATTACAGGCATTTGGCAGACGTTCTTATCCAGAGCGACGTACAACAAAGTGTATAACCATAACCAGGAACAAGTATGACGAAACCCCTAGAGAGAAGTACCGGCACACAAGACCACAACAAGGCAAAAAATCCTGGATGGTATGCCTTTAAAGAAATAATTCAATCCGATACTGGGATTTTTGTTATTTATCGTGGGTATGACAGAAACTTTCAGTACCGCTCACTATAATTCAACAGTTTCACTCTGAACGTTTCACTGAGGAAGAAACGTTAGAAATCTATATTTATGGGCTGGTGCTATTAGCTACAGGTTTCTTCAACATACGGCCTCATAGAACTGCAATAAATAAAGTAATTATACCGTCCCTACTGTTAGCTGCTGTTTTTATGAAAGCAGGTGTTTGGCATTCCGCAGGCCTGGCTCACCTTTGACCTCAGGTCATAGTCAGTCAGCACTAAGGAGAAGTCCTTGGGAATAATCCCGTATTCCTTCCGGATCTGGCCAATCAGGCCAGGGTCGGTCTGTTTATCTGGACCCGCATCGAAAGGAGGCTCTGCATCTGAAACAAACGCAATCACAACTACAGCTACACTTTCTCGGGAATGCTGTCAGACTTTTGAACACATCAGTCTATTTATCACAGGTTCTCCTGCAACACTTCAAGACACTAAGCTTATGGTTAGGGTTAGGGTTAGGGCCAAGAACTATACCCATAGGGCAGGAAATAGACATAACATGTTGAACTGCACAGAACATGTTAAAACCCCAGAACACTCTAAAAAACACGCTTTGTTTGGAATGGAGGGTAATAAAATTATTTCCTAAACTAAGACATCCTATTTTCAAGCTTTTCTGGCCAAATTATGAATTGAATGATGTGACAAATTATATATTTATATTAAGTCATCTAACATGATTATAATGTGTACAAACAGGGTGTTCCGATTGATGGCCTTAATGTGGATATACCTGATTAATATAAAATATTTTCCATGTTTTGATGCCTTATTATAAGACCTGAACATGAATAGGAAACATAATGTCATGAACACATGGTAAAAAACAAATGTGTTTCCCCATCACAATCAGTAGTGTCCCAAAAACATTTATCAATGGACATTCAGTATAAAACCCATTTTGATAAAATCTTTTCATTCAAAACACATTTTAGAGAAAATGAAAGCATTTCCTCAACAATGCTCTTGTTTGCCACAATTCTAGCTGGCATCAGCTCAAACTGTTCCTGTTCCTAAACACTTCACTTACTGAAGCGCTTATCTGAGTAAGTCTTATCTGAAGCTCATCTTAAGGTCTTATCTTGTGCCACTTTGATCCCACTGCTGAAATCCGATAAATTCCTCTTCACCTTCCGCACAGAACGTGCTCACATTCCTGGGCTCTCAGCATCACTGCACCTGCAGGTCTGTGTGTCTGCTTACAGCAGGGCTGCCCAACCCTGCTCCTGGAGATCTACGTTCCTGTAGGGTTTCACTCCAACCCTAACAAAGCACGCCTTATTCAACAGCTGGAGCAGGGCTGGTCAACCCTGTTCATGGAGATCTACCTTCCTGTAGGTTTTCAACCCAACCCTAACAAAGCAAGCCTTATTCAACAGCTGGAGCAGGGCTGGCCAACCCTGCTCCTGGAGATCTACCGTTCTGTAGGGTTTCACTCCAACCCTAACAAAGCATGTCTTATTCAACAGCTGGAGCAGGGCTGGCCAACCCTGCTCCTGGAGATCTACCATCCTGTAGGTTTTCACTCCAACCCTAACAAAGCACGCCTTATTCAACAGCTAGAGCAGGGCTGGCCAACCCCTGTTCCTGCAGATCTACTGTCCTGTAGGCTTTGATTCTAACCCGGACCAAGTGTACTTTATTCAACCACCTTGTTGAGCTGCTAATTAGTAGAATCTGGTGTGCTAAATTAAAAATATTTGAGAAATTCCAGGCACTGGGATTCTGTTCAATAAACAGAAAGCAGCAGAATATGTCTCCCATATGGATTACTGTTTCCCATTTTCACTATGAATTTGGCTGAAGTCCCAAGCATGCAGGCCCAGATTTGCCTGTGGTGTGTTGTGAGCTGGAGTGGTTTCAATGAAATGGTTATAGTTAGTGTCTCTATGACAACGCAGAATTGCAGAACAATCCCAAATGTCTGCCTGGAAGTGACAATTTATATGACCTTTTAAGATCATAGGATCCCAGTGTAGGTTACCCATTACCAGGTAACTCAGACATACCCAGCAGGTAGTGGAACAGGTGGAGTGTGCTGTTGTTTTCTGGGCCCAGGATGGTTACCATGGAGACCTTCCTCAGGGCGAGGTCGCAGTGGTTCTGTTGGTTTTCGGCCTTCTGCTGCAGGTACGCGGGGCTGTTTTCACCTGGCGCGGAGATCACCTGCGCATTTTTCACACAACAGCATGAGAGAGCAACAGGAGGACTGCCTGTCTCTACAGCACTAATCACTCAACCCTCTACACATACCATCGGCTGACTGCTGGAGCAGGATCAAAGCTTCCATAAAAGAGCATTTATTTCTGTTTATACAGACGGTGGGGAGGGGGGAGGAGGGACTGGGGGGGGCGAGTTAAACGTTTTTTTTTCTCTGCTGTTGCCATCTGCAATCAGTTCTCCTTATAAATGCTTTCACTCTCGCTGGTAACATAAACGGGAAATCAGAGTGGAAAAAACCGGTACAAATTAATGCTGGAAAAAAACTGTACATTTTCCAGCAATATACCGGCAAATGGGTTTCCAGAACTTTACTGTACAAATAACGGTAACACTATGGTAGGCATATGATAGCAGGCTGTATATATACAAAATGTTAAATGTGTTACAGGGTTTAAATCTAGACTGATCTAATCTAAATTTCAGCTGTTTACAGTACTAGGCCTATTTTGCAGGCTTGCACTGTAAAATTCACCGGCATTTTTTCCAGTGAACATACCAGCCGTGGACTTACCATAAGCCTCCTTTTCCCCTCCAGTTTCTCCAGAAAGGTCTTCAGCGCTTTTTTGTCCCTGTCGTTCGCGTCTCGCTGCGACTTCTTTCCTTTTCCCTTCTTCCTCCCGTTCTTTTTGCCTTTCCCTTTCTTTTTGGACTTGGATTTGCCCTTTTCTCCTCCGGAGTCACCTTTGACCCCGCTGGAGTTGACTCCGTCCGGACCTCCCTCCCCCTCGGCCGGTCGGTCCTCCTTGGCGGGCCCGCCCCCTTGGCTCGCAGAGCCCCCGTCTCCCGTGACTTCCTCCCCGGCGTCCTGCTTCCTGCGGGAGTCCGTGCCCTCGGGGGCGAAGGTCTGGGTTCTCCTGCCCCCTGCCGAGTCCTTGCGGATGACGAACCTGGAGCGGCCGCTCAGAATGTTCTGCACCTGGCTCCTCAGGACGGCCTTCTTGTCCAGGGTCGGGCGAGGCTTCGGGACGGTGGTGAAGTTGCCCCGCCTCTGCGACCCGAAGGCCACCCTCTTGGCCGGCCCCCGTTTCCGCGGCAACACCCGCTTTTTGACGACCTTGCAGCGCCCCGTGGAGCCCTTCCGGGTCAGCTTCTCCAGCTTGCGCGCGGGCAGCTGGTCGATCACCTCCAAAATGGCCGCCACGCGGACGGGGTACGGGAAGCGCTCGCCCACCAGCAGGTTCTTCTTCAGGATGAGCATGGAGAACACCGGCTCCTCCAGGTCCAGGTAGTGCAGGAGCTTGGTCACCATGTCCGAGTCGATGGTGTCCTCCCGGGGCTCCCCCTGGAAGGACGGGCGCCGGATCTTGCCCTCCATCATGGCGTTCTGGACGATGGTGACGATGAGGGTGTCCCGCTCGGCCAGCCGGCAGCTCAGCCCCTCGGGCTCCATGTCCTGGATCTGCTTCTCCATCATGCGCAGGTAGTTATCGGTGTGCGACGGCGCCGCGATCACCCACAGCCGGTGTTTTCCCGCGAACTCCGCCAGGAACTCCAGCTCCGGCGGGACGCTGGGCTCGGGGGCCTTGGCCCTGGTGCCGCGGCGCTGTGGCTCCGGGCCACCGGGGGGCGCCGAGCGGTCGGGCCGAGCCGCGGACGGAAGCGGGCTGCAGCTGCACAGGGCGAGCAGGAGCAGGGTGGCACAGAGAGATGGGCGCATGGTGCGGTCGCTTGCCCGCGAACACACACCGCTCTTCCTCACTCCACTCTTCCTCATGCTACTCTTCCTCACTCCACTTTTCCTCATGGCGCTCATCCTCTTGCTGCTCTTCCTCACGCTACTCTTCCTCACGGTGCTCATCCTCACGGCACTCTTCCTCACGCTACTCTTCCCCACGGCGCTCATCCTCTTGCTGCTCTTCCTCACGCTACTCTTCCTCGCGGCCAGAGAAGAGAAGCGCAGCCACTGCACGCTGTGATCGGCTTCACATTCCTCTGCGACCTGGCTGCAGGGTTCCCTTCAGCTTCAGAGCGAGCTCTCACGCACAGCTCTCCTGCACTCTGCTTCTGCTCGGTCTGAGGCTCACTTACACTTACACTGCAGCCATGGAGGGGGGGGGGGGGGGGTTCTGAAACCTGACCCCGTTCCCCCTTCCTCACCCACCACCCAAAAGCATGAAGAGATTGTAAAAAAAAAAAAAGCACCTCCCACAACATACCAGAGCAGAAAGTTTTATTTTCATTTATCTCTAAAAGCAGTCTTGTTGAAGTGCTGACAAACAAGAAAACAGCCTTCTTTACAAACAATACTTCATGTTTAATACCATGGTATCAAAGGAAGAAACAACAAAACTAGGAATCACTTGTAAATATCAGATGGGTTTAATTTAATGTTGTTATTCAATTTCTGTTAATTTCTAATAGTCATAAACAGATCTAATCCGTGCTAACACAAGTAGAATGAGTGTTGGGTTCTGCCAGTGTTGATCATGAAAATATGCTTTAAATGTACAATACAAGGACAGTTTACAATTACAAATTTACAGTTTAGGCATTTGGCAAATGCTTTTAGTTAAAGTGACACAATTTGCATCTAACATTGTAAGGAAACCACCTGTAGCGTTGCTGGCAAAAGAAGATATAATCAAAGCAGTCAGTTTTGCCCATAAGCCGTGAAACAAATATTCACTCTGGCCTTGTTAAGAACAGAAATTACATTAAAGCAGAAAGCATTACATCTTACTATGATCAGCTCTTCGGGAAAGTAAACTTTCCTTGGTATGTGTCACATGAAATATAGAGGATGGATCTGACAGATGCAATGCAATTTATGCAATGCATTGCACAGTTATTCACAATAAAACATTTACAGACAAGTGTAAAATATTGAAAGGTAACTTTGAGTAAGGTTGTCATATGAGTGACAAGAAACAAGACACTCGAACTCCTCAAAACTGAGTATGTTAAACACAAGGACGTGTTTTTTAAACGTACATCATCTTTGCTGGCGTCCATGTTGTGATGCCTTTCCCTTATCGTGTTGTTTATGTGTGCTGCGAACCGCAGGAACCAATCAGACAACACAGTGAACCTCAGGAACAAATCAGACAACACAACATGCGCGCTGTCCTGGAGGCGTTTGGGTCGGAGACGAAGGGGAGAGCTCTTCACGGTGTGCTTTGATGTCTGCCGCATATGGAGGTGATTACCACGCCTGCCGGCTCATCTGTGAGTAAGCCCCAACCCCCCCCCCCCCCCCCCCCCCCCCCGCCCAACCTATCCCCCCACCCCAGGCACGAGGGGCCCCCTGAGGCCAGCACACGCCAGGGGAAGAGAGTACCACGAACATGTCAGCACAACCTCCTCCTTTCGTTATTCTTTGGCTCTGGCTGTGGAGTTCACCTCACTACGCTGATTTCCTCTTGTGGGTTAATGAGCAGCGTGGTCAGCCAGAAAACAACAGTGTGTCACGTACCAGGACAAAAATCTTTTTGCGTACCTGAAAATTCCTTTAAATGGTGTATAGAACACAAAAAACAAAATAAAAAATAAATATATATATATATATATATATTTATATTTATTAACAAGTTTCCTCCAATACAATGAAGCCAGGTCTTCTGGAAATTATATATATGTATATAATTATGGAGGAAACTTGTTAAGCGCATTCTGGCCACATTACAGCAGAGCTAGAAAGGTTGTTTTAGCTCATAAAGGCATTACAAAAGTTTCAGGAGCTATAAAGTTTCCAAAAGGCTTTGTTTGACCATTTCAGAAATCTTTGGCCACTCCAAAGTCAGGAAGCTGTTAAAAATCACCCACATCTTGGGGAAATCTGAGCCTGGAATGTAAAGCTACAATGCAAATATACTTTCATCTGCCTTCAAACTACTCTGGTCTGTACTTTACTGTTTTCTATTAACTGCATTCTATAGGCCTGCAAGGCTCACAGTACTGTAAGGTTAACCTGGTCAGACTCATAGTACTGTAAGGTTAACCTGGTCAGGTTCATAGTACTGTAAGGTTAACCTGGTCAGCTGGTCAGGCTCATAGTATTGTAAGGTTAACCTGGTCAGACTCATAGTACTGTAAGGATAACCTGGTCAGGTTCATAGTACTGTAAGGTTAACCTGGTCAGGCTCATAGTACTGTAAGGTTAACCTGGTCAGGTTCATAGTACTGTAAGGTTAACCTGGTCAGGCTCATAGTACTGTTACGACAATGTTATGACAACTTTAATCATATAGTTTGTACACTTGTCACATGTCAACTTATAGTTTGCACACTTCTTATAACAGTGTCAACTTTAATTTGATAGTTTGTACACTTAAGACACAGTCAACTTCAATTCAATAGTCCGTACACTTGTTATAAGTATTGACATGGATTACATAGTTTGTACACTTATTATAACTGTAAACTATAATTTCATAGTTTGTATACATGTTAAAATACATGTTGCATTGTCAAATTCAATTATGTAAGCTGTACACTTGTTATAACAGAACATTAAATTTATAGTTTGTATGCTTGTTATAACAGTGTCAACTTGAGGAGATATATTCTCTCCCCCTGTAAAAGTCAGATATTTTGCCAACAACTGGCCTCCAAGGGCAATGCAGGCCAAACTTGGAATTGGTTGATAGTGAATTAGGATAGAATGGCCAGTAGCTGCACATTTATAAACGTCTTAATAATTTATCTCACCAGTAGAATGCTTGAAAGGCACTCTTGTGAGATCTGTGTCCAAGTCGTCTGTGAACCAAGGGTAGGGGTGAAAGCACGCACACACGCGCATGCGCACACGCACACGCACACACACACGCGCGTACACACACACACGCCCACAGCACACACTCGCACGCACACACAAACACATACACGCACACACACACACACACACGCACACAGCACACACTCGCACGCACACACAAACACACACACACTCACACACACACACACACATACACACACACACACACACACACACACACACAAACACACACGCACTCACATGCACACACACTCACACACACACACACACACACACACACACAAACACACACACGCACTCACATGCACACACACTCACACACACACACACACACACACACACACACACACACACAAACACACGTGTGGAGAATGCCTTTGAAGTCTCTGCACACAGATCCTGCACAATCCCACCATGTTGTTCCAACACCACCCCCCCCCGCGCCCCGGCCCCCGCTCCCCTCCCCCCCCCCCCCCCCCACTGCCACATGGCAGCAGCACTTCCCCTCCCTCTCAGGATAGCCTGATGATCAGCAGAACCCCGAGACCAAAACCACCAAGGAAAGAGCTGCAGCAGAGGACGCACCGCACGAAAGCGGAAGGCGCTATAAGGAGCTCGCAGCGTATCGCGTGTGTTATTTCAGGAGTTCTCAAACTAAGCACCACGGTCAGAAGATTTACTCTAAACTCGACGACCAACAGTTTCATTTCTATAAATTCACACAGTCAAAAACAAGTGCAATTTCACAGCAAACAAAGAGGGAGATCTTCCTTTAAAGAAAATACATGTGCAGGACAAGAAATTTAAGCCACATGCAGCTTTTATTACATTGTTTGTTGGCAGGGTTTTTTCCCTTCCGGCAGTTTTCAGTGAGAAATCTGAACTTTATTTTTGATCCTTTACCCGGAATGATAAAAATGAAAGAGAGAAGAACCCAGATAATTAGAAACAGGACAGTGCTGCTGCAGCTGTGCCGACCACACATTCAGCACACGGCCCTGTATGCAGAAGCATGTCCAGTGTCTATTTAAAACCAAATGTAACTGTCGCTATTGCAGAGGCGTGTTCTGGGGGTCCATCAGGCTGCACCCCCCCCCCCTCGCCCCCCAGGTGCCATCTCCAAAATAATGAGCCATGACTGTCAAATTGTCATGGACCTTCAAGGCCCTTTCTGTGTGGGGTTTGCATGTTCTCTCTGTGCATGTGTGGGCTTCCTCCAGGTCCTCTGCTTCCCAACCATCATACAAAGACATGTTAGGCTAATGGGCGAGTCGAAATTATCCATGGGGTGTGAGTGTGTGAGTGAATGGTGTGTGTGAGTGAGTGAGTGAGTGAGTGAGAGTGTGTGTGTGTGTGTGTGTGTGTGTGTGTGTGTGAATGGTGTGTGTGAGTGAGTGAGTGAGTGAGTGTGTGCGTGTGTGTGTGCGTGTGTGTGAATATGTGTTTGAGTGAGTGAGTGAATGGTGTGAGTGAGTGAGTGAGTGTGTGCGTGTGTGTGTGTGTGTGTGAATATGTGTTTGAGTGAGTGAGTGAGTGAATGGTGTGTGGGCTGTGTGATGGACTGGTGGCCTGTCCAGGGTGTATTCCTGTCTGTCGCCCAATGCATGCTGGGATAGGCTCCAGCCCACCTGTGACCCTGATCTGGAGTAAGCGGTTTAGAAAATGGATGGATGGACCTCCAGTGAACCTTCTGCTATTGAATGTAATATGCTTCAGTGGACCACCTGAAACTCCACCTCATAGGTCGCGTTATAGACACTACACTCACAAACAGTCATGCTTGATAGGGAACAGTGCTCACCTCAAACACAACCCAAAACACAGAGCACTAATCTCACCTCACCTCAAACACAACCCAAAACACAGAGCACTAAGCTCACCTCAAACACAACCCAAAACACAGAGCACTAAGCTCACCTCACACACAACCCAAAACATACTGCTTAAGATCACCTCAAACACAACCCAAAACACAGAGCACTAAGCTCACCTCAAACACAAACCAAAACACAGAGCACTAAGCTCACCTCAAACACAACCCAAAACACAGAGCACTAAGATCACCTCAAACACAACCCAAAACACAGAGCACTAAGCTCACCTCACACACAACCCAAAACACAGAGCATTAAGATCACCTCAAACACAACCCAAAACATACAGCATTAAGATCACCACACATCACAGATACATTTTTACAATTTTTACAAGGGCATATCACACCAAATTCACATCTTTAATGAAAACCAAAAGGGTACCATTTCTGTGGGAACTTAAAAAGCAACTCAGCTAAATTTAAGAACCAGAGAGAAATGAATCTTACACGCTTATCATAAGTGATATAATGGTGGCCTAGTTTTTCTTTCTAATTTTTTTTTTTTTTTTTACAGCCAGGTCCTGTTTGAAATAACTCGTCGAGCCACACTGCTTAAGGATGACCTACTTAGGGAATCTGGTTTTATTTAGAATAAAAATGCATCCCAGAAACCATCTGAAAGAGCACGTGCTCCCAGAAAGCTCTCACCATCGGCCTCTTGTGAAGGTCTGGTCTGTAAAATCTGCTCCCTGATAACTATTTCAGAGCACTTTTCTGATAAAAGATCAAACGACAGCACAGTTGCCGGACACTTGTCATTACTTTTCACTTCCAGAGAAAAATATGGCCAGGGGCCTGTATTAAGACAGCATTGACTGTCATGATTTTAGGAATATAATAAAACCTGATTTTTAAGAAATTGTTGGAAAGTCAAATTCATGCTAATTGTGATGAATGCACAGAGTGTGTCATGAACCTCAAAGGGGATTAAGCCTATGAAGGATCTGATGAAACAGTGAGGTCATCCTCCTGCCAAATGACCTCAGACGCAGTAAGGCTTGCACTGCCGATCCGCACACCCCAGAGCTCCCCTTTCTCTGTCACATGAAGGGAATTCCATTGGCACGGAAACGGCCTCCTTCCCGCCAATACGAAACGGTCCCATTTCCCAGCAGAATTCCAGACCAGAGCGGATTACAATATGACTGTGTTCTTTAGGTTCTAAAATACCGGTGCAAAATGTGTTGAGAATCTATTGCATTACCATCCTGAAAAATATTCTGAACAGTGAATGTAATATGACCAAATATTATTTTACAAAATGAAACACATCAAATACGGGTGGTGGATCGTAGAATAAAAGCATTGTTTATGTGCCATGTGCCATGCCATTAATAAAAAAACACATAATAACCAACTAGAAGAAGGATATGAACTAAATGATATGTCATGTGCAGTTACCTCATAATCCACATACAGAAATACAATAAAAAATTAGTTCAAATCAGTTTTCTTGTTATAAAGAATTTATTGCAGCCAAACAATAATGTAAATCACATTTAAATAAACTGGAGGAACAAAATGTATTCCTTTGCATGGGATACATTTATTGCAAAAGTTATAAGTTATACAGAGATGTATTTAGTTGACCCCTGGCCACAGGGACTTTTCTGCCTTCTGCTTTCTGTCTTACTACATTTTGCCCACGGCTAAACCTGTACTTAAGTCCCATAAGCATTGGCAGGCACAAGGTTGGATTTGAGAACTCTTTCACTCTTCAAACCGGGTTTGAGTCTTCCTTTCTAAAAAGGGCACCACTGTGCCCCCTTGTGGCCGACAATAAATATGTACTCGCACAGGAACTGACATTTCCCATTGGTTCAGCCGAATGTATCCCCTCCAGAGAAAAAGATAAACACTACGGTAAAAACAGATTCGTGTTATTACGGTTCCTTGTTGAATCACTGAAGCTCCTTGTTCGTTTCTGACGCACCTTTGTAAATGCGCAGAATAATGGAATCGTGATTTGGAAGCGGAGAAAGGCCCAGGCTTACACACTGGATGGGCCTGTGTTCCAGGCTGGGGTCTCTGTACGACACCTTCGCCTCTGAATCCTACGGTTTTCCGCTAAAGCACCTTTTCCAGATGTGGATCGGAGAGAAGATCTCCTGAGGCTAACACCACATAGCCCTCAGCCTCATACAGAACTGCAGGGTAGGCTAAGGCCATAGCCTTGAGTCTCTAATACAGAACTGCAGGGTAGGCTAAGGCCATAGCCCTCAGCCCCATACAGAACTGCAGGGCAGGCTAACACCACATAGCCCTCAGCCTCATACAGAACTGCAGGGTAGGCTAAGGCCATAGCCCTCAGCCCCATACAGAACTGCAGGGCAGGCTAACACCACATAGCCCTCAGCCTCATACAGAACTGCAGGGTAGGCTAAGGCCATAGCCTTGAGTCTCTAATACAGAACTGCAGGGTAGGCTAAGGCCATAACCTGGAGCCTCCAGCCTCTTATACAGAACTGCAGGGTAGGCTAGTGTCATAGCCTCCAGCCTCTTATACAGAACTGCAGGGTAGGCTAAGGCCATAGCCTTGAGTCTCTAACACAGAACTGCAGGGTAGGCTAAGGCCATAGCCCTCAGCCTCTTATACAGAACTGCAGGGTAGGCTAAGGCCATAGCCTTGAGTCTCTAATACAGAACTGCAGGGTAGGCTAAGGCCATAGCCTTGAGTCTCTTATACAGAACTGCAGGGTAGGCTAAGGCCATAGCCTGGAGCCTCCAGCCTCTTATACAGAACTGCAGGGTAGGCTAGTGTCATAGCCTTGAGTCTCTAACACAGAACTGCAGGGTAGGCTAAGGCCATAGCCTGGAGTCTCTAATACAGAACTGCAGGGTAGGCTAAGGCCATAGCCTTGAGTCTCTAATACAGAACTGCAGGGTAGGCTAAGGCCATAACCTGGAGCCTCCAGCCTCTTACACAGAACTGCAGGGTAGGCTAGTGTCATAGCCTCCAGCCTCTTATACAGAACTGCAGGGTAGGCTAAGGCCATAGCCTTGAGTCTCTAATACAGAACTGCAGGGTAGGCTAAGGCCATAACCTGGAGCCTCCAGCCTCTTATACAGAACTGCAGGGTAGGCTAAGGCCATAGCCTTGAGTCTCTTATACAGAACTGCAGGGTAGTTTAAGGCCATAGCCTTGAGTCTCTTATACAGAACTGCAGGGTAGGCTAAGGCCATAACCTGGAGCCTCCAGCCTCTTATACAGAACTGCAGGGTAGGCTAAGGCCATAGCCTTGAGTCTCTAATACAGAACTGCAGGGTAGGCTAAGGCCATAGCCTTGAGTCTCTAATACAGAACTGCAGGGTAGGCTAAGGCCATAGCCCTCAGCCTCATACAAAACTGCAGGGCAGGCTAATTAACACCACATAGCCCCCAGTCCCATACAGAACTACAGGGTAAGGCTAAGGCCATAGCCTGCAGTCTCTTATACAGAAGGCCAGGGCTCCAGACCTCGGAATAGGTCCGTCCACCATTTTGTCATTCTGGTCAAAAGCAAAGGAAAGGTCCTGGAAGGGCTGACTTTAAGCACACAGGTGTTTAATGTCTGAAGCTTGCAACATAAAACATGTCACTGAACCTCGTAATATTTTCTTTTTTGCTTTTCTTTTTTTTCTTCCTTTTTTCTTTTTTTTTTGAAAACAGCAGCGAACATTCCAGCAGATTGAACGTAAAAAGTTATCTGTGCTAGTCTACTCTTCAGATTTCCTCCTCTTGGCTTCATTTCCGTCTTTTTTCTGATTCCAAACAAAACTTTTCGAACGCTTCTTCAATCTCCGGGTCCATTTCATCATCCACGTCAGAATATCTAAGAAAAAAAAATCTTAATGTTACTTAAAAAAAATAAATAAAATAAATCCAGTACTGATACATATGTGACAACACTTGAGCATCTTGGCCAGATCTTTTGGATAGGAGATTTTTTAATTTTTTTTATCTCAGGTACACTTCCTCTTTAAACAAAGGATAAAAACATAGGCGGTGGCTCCCCCTCCTGGATACATGGAACAATTAAACTTAAGGAGTCCAAGAGTTTTCATCATACTCACACTGGAAACATTTTAAAGCAGGAAACAAAATGTAAATATTTTAAAGCTGACGAACAGAACAACCATACGCAGTACACAGCAGGCCAAACCCAAAACCAAACTTAAAATTGTTTAACAAATTAGACTGTTTTAGTTGCAGACAAATTCTCCAGTAGTGAGTGTTTCGCGAATGAAGGAGTGAGCGGAGGTTCAGTCAGAGGCTCGCTCACTCATGGGGTGCAAAAGGGCGAGCGAGGGAGCAAAGCCCATATGAGCCCCTTCCTGTCGGTTTGATGACCAATCACAATCAGGGGCATGGAGCTGTGCTCTGAAGTATTAGGGCGAGCGGCCCTGGGTACCCCCCTCTCCACCTGTCCCCCCCCAACCACTAGGCCCAGCGCCTGAAAGCCAGCATGCGCCTGACCCAGCGAGTCAGTCTGCTTCCTAGCCACGGCCGAAACCTTCCCCAGGCTTGGCTTCCAGGTTCGAACGAGTCGCAGCACGCCTCATATTCAAAGCCACAGACGCTAAGGGTGCTGGTTCACCGTCTGGCAATGTGTGGAGCCAGTCAGGGCGGTTTGGATTACAGGGCGTGTAAATGGATCACTGACGTCATCAGCATTGTCCAGCAAGAAGACGCTTCAACTGAAATAAACCCTGTGCCACATTTTCATCCCTACACTTGTGCACCTGACTGTAGCTTCTACATAACCTCTGGCTCACTGTGGACGCGCAGGCTAGCAGGTTAGCCGAGTACAGTGTAGTTCACCTTTATCCGATTTGCATGCAACATGGCAAGACAGCGATGATTCAACGCTCGAACAGCGCGGCCACACCCAGCACGCTAGCTTTGAATGGGCCAAAACGTTACAGATCTTCTGTGTAGGCGTCTCATTCCAATGAAACGGGTCATTTGCATTCTAGTGCTGTTCTCATAGAATCCTACAAGATGAAAATGAATGGATTGGACGGGTTGCCTCTCTGACTGTGCGTATATGAATTCTTTATATGGGCATATCCTGTACCTTCTTTTCCACAGAGACAAAGGAACACCCTTCTATTATATGCAGCATATTGAAAAGTTAGGCATTAAAAGTGGAGGTCGAAATATCTTAAGAATGGCTATAGCTATAAAGCATTTGTCTCTTATTTAAAAAAAACATGCATATACTATATCTTGCCAAGCTGACATATTTGTTAGCCTTGTCTACATCACATTTTAAGCAATGTGCCCAATTATACCAAATTTGTTATCAAGCAGGTAACCATCTAGCTAGTCCAGCATGCTAAAACTTTCTAAAATTACATTCGCTGGTAAAAACTTTAATGCCTTTGTAGATTAAGAGGTTAGATAATTTCACAAGTATCCTGGCCATTTGCTATGGAAAACCTAGTGAAAAAATACATTTGAACAGCCTTGCCTGTGTGTGTGTGTATTTCCTGAGTGTGTGCGTGTGTGCGTGTGAGGGTATATGTGCGTGTGCGTGTGTGCATGCATGCATGTGTGTGTGCGTGCGCGCATGCGTAAGTGTGCGTGTGTGTTTGTGCTTGTGTGCACTCAGAGATTCACATGATTAGAATAGAATAGATCTCCTGTCTCGGGGGTACTTACTCCTCATTCCCATTTTCCTCAAAGTCGGGGAAATAGTTTTCCCGATCCAGGATCTCCTGGTACTTTTCAGAGTATTCTAGGAGACAGAAGATGGCAGAAGTCGGTTGGAAACAGTGAGGTAAAAACTCCAGGAAGAAGATGCAGCGTATCCCAGAAGCCCCTGGTTTGGGCAGGCGGGCGAGCGCTCACCTGGATCTGCGGCGGTGAAGGGTGTGCCGTCCGCGGTGTAGAAGGTCGGCTCGTTCTGAGGGCAAAGGGGGGAGAAACGGGCATGAGGGGCGACGCCAGTACTGCGCAAACAAAACTCTGCATGCCTAGCACCAAACAACAAACTAGCACCAAACACCAAACAACTAACTAGCATCTAGCACCAAACACCAAACTAGCACCAAACACCAAACTAGCATCTAGCACCAAACACCAAACTAGCACCAAACACCAAACTAGCATCTAGCACCAAACACCAAACTAGCACCAAACAACAAACTAGCATCTAGCACCAAACAACAAACTAGCATCTAGCACCAAACACCAAACTAGCATCTAGCACCAAACACCAAACTAGCACCAAACACCAAACTAGCATCTAGCACCAAACACCAAACTAGCACCAAACACCAAACTAGCATCTAGCACCAAACACCAAACTAGCACCAAACAACAAACTAGCATCTAGCACCAAACACCAAACTAGCATCTAGCACCAAACAACAAACTAGCATCTAGCACCAAACACCAAACTAGCATCTAGCACCAAACAACAAACTAGCATCTAGCACCAAACACCAAACTAGCATCTAGCACCAAACACCAAACTAGCACCAAACACCAAACTAACACCTAGCGCGAAACACCAAACTAGCACCTAGCACCAAACACCAACCTGGCACCAGACACCAAACTAGCACCTAGAGCAAAAACACCAAACTAGCACCTAGCACCAAACACCAAACTGGCATCTAGCACCAAACACCAAACTAGCACCTAGCACCAAACACCCAACTAGCACCCAGCGCCAAACACCAAACTAGCACCAAACACCAAACTAGCACCTAGCACCAAACTAGCACCTAGCACCAAAGTAGCACCAAACACCAAACTAACACCTAGCACCAAAGTAGCACCTAGCACCAAACACCAAAATAACACCAAACACCAAATTAGCACCTAGCACCAAACACCAAACTAGCACCAAACACCAAGCTAGCACCAAATACCAAACTTGCACCTAGCACTTCATACTCCACCCTGAAACTGACCCCTTCACCCTGAAATCAGGTTTTAATGGTAAACTGATTTGTCCACGTTGGTATAGTTAAAAATGTGCCAACTCTAACATAACAATCTTCTAGATATCAGGCTCTCATCCTGGAAAAATGTGTGTGGAGTGAATGAAAATGTGAATGAACCAGTGTCTGCAGAGAGAAAATGGTTGCTTAGAAACTGTGCATGAAACGCGCACACACGCCCAGATCAGCAGGATGCCGCGGTGCGCGCCGGCGGCGTGTGGAATGTTCCGGCAGCACTCTCTCACCATAAAGTAGTTGGGGTCGTTGTCGGGCGTGGCTTCGCTGGAGGAGGCGGAGGCTCGGACCCGGCCCCAGTCGCTGGAGCGCAGCTCCACCAGCCTGAGCAGCATGTGCTTCACGTCCCTGCAGGAGGGGGCGGAGCCAAAGGGCGCGTCAGATCACACGGGCGCTCTGATGAGCTCTGAGCTCCGCCCACTCTGACGCACCGAGCCTTAAACACACCGGCGGACATTTACCACCTCCTGCGTTACAGAGTCCCGCTCCACCCGCCCACAAACCCGCTACGGAGGCAGCCGTTAAATCCGCTGCTATACTACTGCGACTGTACTCGGTGAACTCCTCACATTTGTGCCTTTAATGAAGAACCGGCTGTTCTCGTCTCGCCTGCGGTTTCTGATCTGATCTGTGCCGCGCTTAAGAGCACATGCAAATCGCCAGGCACCAGCCACTTCCTGTCACACAGGCCGTCAGGCAGGAAACGGTCATCATGGGGCCTGTGAACCTAATCAGGTCCCGCCCCCGGCGACCATCAGGTCACACAGAGCTCACTTGACAGATTTCCCCTGCTTCTTTCAACCAGGAAACACTGGTTTTTAGAACAATGGAGAGGTCATCACCTGTGACAACCTTCAGCTGCACAAACATAAGATCACATTCCCCAGGCTAATGCCAGTAACTAGCAGAGAACAGTTCTGTCAACAATTCTGCTCACAAACAAACCCCTAGGGTTGACCCACTTAAACCGACAGTGAATAATTTGAGGATTTATCATGCAAAAGTGACACATTACATGATACATATAAGTGGCCTCAGCCACAAACACAAGCTCAGCTTATCTCCCTACCTGCTGTACAGAGCACTGCACCCAGGTGGCAGTTACAGCTCCCCCTACCTGCTGTACAGAGCACTGTACCAAGGTGGCAGTTACAGCTCCCCCTACCTGCTGTACACAGCACTGCACCCAGGTGGCAGTTACAGCTCTCCCTACCTGCTGTACAGAGCACTGCACCCAGGTGGCAGTTACAGCTCCCCCTACCTGCTGTACAGAGCACTGCACCCAGGTGGCAGTTACAGCTCTCCCTACCTGCTGTACACAGCACTGCACCCAGGTGGCAGTTACAGCGCCCCCTACCTGCTGCAGGACGCATCCAGGACGATGTTCTCGATCCGCTGGATCAGCTGGTCCATGTGCGACTTCCCGCTCTCCTTCCAGGCGTCTTCCAGAATGGAGCCGGTCAGCTGTGGAGGCGAAGAAGAGCCCTGAGACATGCTGAAGCAGCGCTGCTGCTATTTAGCAACAGCGGCAAAAAAACCCTTTTCTCTAATTCTGAGTTACTTCATGGTATTCATGGAAAACTTGTATTCATGGAAAACGTGACTCATTTCACTTTAATGCATGAGTGTCAAAGAGGAGTCAAGCTAAAACACGATGAAATGTAACTGAGTACTCCACGTCTGGTCTAACATCATGTCTGTTCGGCTGCTCGGCCTGTATCTGAGGCTGCTCCGCCTGTATCTGAGGCTGCTCCTCTGGGCACTGACCTTGAGCAGCTTCACGGCGCAGATGAGGTTCCCGTCCACCGGGTTGGAGAGGAGCGCGTCCGCCAGGTCCTTCAGCGCGCTGAGCAGGATCTCCGCGCGGGACGGCGGGCCCTTTCGGCTCTTAACCTGAGAGACGGGACACGGGCCAGCGCTCAGACTGCAGGCTGCGCCAACGCGCGCAGAAACGACCGCGCTTCACTCAGAAACACGCGCCAGCATGCAGCTCACACGCATCCAGCGCTGTGACAGAAGCCTGTGATGTGATGTGATGTGATGCGATGCGATGCGATGCGATGTGCTGCCTGCCTGTAATGCATGCAACGGGCCAGCAGATGGGAGCTCACCTCCAGGTTGAGGTAAAGCTCTCCCAGGAAGAGCACGTAGGAATGGAAGCGTTTCTGTGTGAGGTCATCAGCCTGCACCGCGTGGGCCCGCTGCTCATACTCAGTCTGGCACCTGCCACAAAGAGAGAGGCCGAAGAGGGGGGGGGGGGGGGTTCAAACCAGCGAGCACGCTCAGACCAGCGAGCACTACCCCATACCCCACAGATTCTGCTTCATTCCTGTTCTCACCTCATCAGAGTAACAGGGCTAACAGGGCAGAGTAACAGGGCCAAAAGGGCTGAGTAACAGAGTAACAGGGCAGAGTAACAGGGCTGAGAAACAGAGTAACAGGGCTGAGTAACAGAGTAACAGGGCTGAGTAACAGAGTAACAGGGCAGAGTAACAGGGCTGAGAAACAGAGTAACAGGGCTGAGTAACAGAGTAACAGGGCAGAGTATCAGAGTAACAGGGCTCAGCAACAGGGCACAGTAACAGAGTAACAGGGCTGAGTATCAGAGTAACAGGGCTAACAGGGCTGAGAAACAGAGTAACAGGGCCAACAGGGCTGAGTAACAGAGTAACAGGGCTGAGTATCAGAGTAACAGGGCGGAGTAACAGAGTAACAGGGCTAATTATCAGAGTAACAAGGCTGAGTAACAGAGTAACAGGGCTAACAGGGCTGAGTAACAGATTAACAGGGCTGAGTATCAGAGTAACAGGGCAGAGTATCAGAGTAACAGGGCTGAGTATCAGAGTAACAGGGCAGAGTAGTAGAGTAACAGAGTAACAGGGCAGAGTAACAGAGTAACAGGGCTGAGTAACAGAGTAACAGGGCAGAGTATCAGAGTAACAAGGCTGAGTATCAGAGTAACAGGGCAGAGTAACAGGGCGGAGTAACAGAATAACAGGGCTGAGTATCAGAGTAACAGAATAACAGAGTGGCAGAGTGGCAGAGTAACAGAGTAACAGAGTAACAGGCTGAGTATCAGAGTAACAGGGCTGAGTAACAGAGTAACAGGGCCGAGTAACAGAGTAACAGGGCTGATTAACAGAGTAACAGGGCTGAGTAACAGAGTAACAGGGCTGAGTAACAGAGTAACAGGGCTGAGTATCAGAGTAACAGGGCCGAGTAACAGAATAACAGGGCTGAGTAACAGAGTAACAGGGCAGAGTATGAGAGTAACAGGGCAGAGTAACAGAGTAACAGGGCTGAGTAACAGAGTAACAGGGCTGAGTAACAGAGTAACAGGGCTGAGTAACAGAGTAACAGGGCAGAGTATCAGAGTGACAGGGCTGAGTAACAGAGTAACAGGGCTGAGTATCAGAGTAACAGGGCTGAGTAACAGAGTAACAGGGCTGACACTGTCAAACAGGAACAGACCTTTCGAGAAGTACCTTCCGGAAATTTCCGCAGGGTGGGCTGACAGTCAGGTGATGCGACAGGTAGTTGCAAAGTCGTGCCCCCGTGTAGGCGAAGTTTGGGACAGACGTTGACTAGAAGAGACAAAAGCATGGGGTCAACGTGGGGACAGGAAATACTCCAAAAACACTTCCTACACAGTGACACACTTCCACACCCTCCTGGCACCGCCCATATTTAAGGTAGCTCTAGAGCTGACATGTTCTCCACAACACACTCAATACCGAAGCCTGCACGGCTGCATTCGGACCTGAGTTTTTAAGCAAAGGAAGCGCTCACACCTGCGTGTAGATGAGCTCCACCAGGTGCGCTTATACCTGCATGTAGATGAGCTCGTACCTGTGTGTAGATGAGCTCATACCTGCTCAGGTACGCTACATGTGTGTAGATGAGCTCGTACCTGCTCAGGTGCGCTCGTACCTGCTTGTAGATGAGCTCCACCAGCTCGCGCAGCGTCTCCTCCGCGATCACCCAGGCGTTAAGGTTGGCGGTAATGGCCTCGATCTCCAGCTCAAAAGACGCGGGCGAGGTGTTCAGGTGATTGAGATACTCTTGCACCAGCTCTGCCAGGGTGGCTTCTGGGTAATAACCGTCCGAGCCATCATCGTACGGCAAATCCTTCACAACCAACAGACAAGAACAGGAAAAGGAGAGAGCATTAGCGAATGCTGCTTCTCATAGCTACTCATACAAAGGGGGTTTATAAAGTAACGCACACACGGGTTAATCCATTCAGCAATGTATATGTGGGCCAAATTATGGCAACTCAACCAGAGCCATTAGCAGACTTATATGACCCCACATAAGTTATTTTGGCTAAACATGGCCAAAAAATGCAAAGGGGTCGCATTTCACAGTGTCTTAAGGCCTGTAGACAGACTGGGAATAGACTTATGCCTACAGTTAATACAGCAACAGCCACATTTACAATCTGCATTCCCAAACAGGCTTGGACTGGGCTGCATTTAGGAAAAGCATTAGTCACAGAAAGCTACAGTAATGGCTATGGACACTTTCTCTCCGCAGTTTGCAGCAGTTTGTTTGACCTGACTTGAGGCTGGGATCAGAAAAAGCACACAGACCATTCATCCCACACCACACGGTCCTCGACCCTGGGCCTGGAGAGTGGCACGCTTTTCTGCTATTCGCTGGTACGCTGCACTTAATCGACCAATGAACACAGGTGATGACACGGTTAACTCACCTCACCTCACCTGGTTTACTGGGTCTGAACTGGCTGAAAATTGAAAACAAAACCCATAAAGACCCTGTAGCTCTACTGGAACAGGGTTTGTCTTCTGCCCTACAGTCTGCTCCACCACCAAACTCAGTACAAGGTGCGTGTAAAGACTCCTATCATTTATGCTGTTATTGTTGTTGCTGCTTGTTTTCTTTTTTCTTCTTAATTATATATTCTTACTGTAGTTAATTACTGTTATCACTACGCTTTGGCAATATATATTTTTAAATATGTCATGCCAATAAAGCATTTGAATTTGAATTTGAATTTGACTCCGTATCTCTCCAGGAAGAGGGCTGGGAACTTATTTCTCCATACAAACCACTCTTCCGCCCTACAGTCTGCTCCATCTCAGATGTCTAACTCAGTACAAGGTGTGTGTAAAGACTCCATCTCGGACGTCTAACTCAGTACGAGGAGCGCGCCTGCCTCACCTGGTAAGGGGTGTAATTCTTTGGGTAGAACTCCGGGGCGTTGACGGAGAGGCTGGAGTTGACTGCGAGGGAGTTGCCGGCCTGCGCTTTCTGGGCTGCAGGGCTGCGGGAGCTCTGCGACGAGTGTGAAGCTTTGGTTATTCGTCTGTCACCTGCAACACGTGCGACAGGACAGGAGCAGGACATGCGTCTCAATGCCAGCGTTCCGCTCCTCACAGGTAACGTTCCCTCTGGCCCTCAAAACATCTGCTCCTCACAGGTAACGTTCCATCTGACCCTCAAAACATCTGCTCCTCACAGGTAACGTTCCGTCTGACCCTCAAAACATCTGCTCCTCACAGGTAACGTTCCGTCTGACCCTCAAAACATCTGCTCCTCGCAGGTAACGTTCCATCTGACCCTCAAAACATCTGCTCCGCACAGGTAACGTTCCATCTGACCCTCAAAACATCTGCTCCGCACAGGTAACGTTCCATCTGACCCTCAAAACATCTGCTCCTCACAGGTACTGTCAAACTTTCATTTGGAATGAAATTTCATTACATATCAGAAATAGTATGTCTCCTATTTCATTCAAGAAAATTTTACAAAAAAATATCTGATAGAAAGACAGCTCTGTGAGCATTAAGATGATACACTTATAACAATTCTGCTGCCTTATTTTTTCATTTATACGTTTCTTCTCTAGCCTACATTTTCTACCTTTAGGTAATCATCTCTTTTTTTCCCCCCAGTTTTCCTTTATCTATTTCTGAGTGTAGCGTTATTAATTTATTCTCTTCTATTCTTACTTATTCTATCATTTATTCTCTACACTTTTCTCCTTCCTTTATCCTTCGTTCTCCCTTCCTTAATCACGGCAGGACAGGAACCCACAACAAACCAGAAAATGTAGTAGGACTCACGTTTTTTTAAAATAATTATTTGTTAGCGTATACATGCCTTTTTCCTGTATAATACATAAAATGAAATGAAAACGATTCTCCAAACCAGACAACCAACGCAAAGGACCAGGGTCCATTCTTGACACACTGATGACGTTTTCACTCCACTATGAGCGGCGCGAGCGCTATCTTGCTGGATGTGGCATGGGAACTGAACCTTGAGCGCGGTGTCCCAGCGCAGTGACATTACATCATCGCTAAAGCTAAGGCCGGGCCCGTTGACAAGGCGAAACGTGCTCCTGTCATGCTCTTCCAGCCGGTGTCACTCTGCCTGACAGCTGCGATCGCTTTACCTGGACCTACGCCAGCAAGTTATAAATACAGCGAGCAGCAACACAGCTGAAAATGACGCACGTATTTCCATGCAATACTTGGCTAATAAACTTCACAATTAACTTTTTAAGCAGCGGCATTGAAGGCACAGTTGCAGAAAGGTGTTGTGGCAGCATATTAAAGATGGTTCACAAGACAACGCGCTGCAATGCACACTGGTGCGATTTCACCAGGAGCACTAGGTAAACGTGCACATACGTTCTTCTCAGACATCAATTAATTTTAGCGTACAAGCCCATATAGCTTCACCTGTAACTTACATGACTAGCAAAATACCTTTGGCAGCTAAGCGGGTTAACCATTGCATTTAAGCTAAATTCAAATAACGTTTTTCCAGCGTCTGACCTGCCAAGCAAGCAATCCGCTATTGCAATTGGCTAGTTAGCGCTCCAGCTCTCTCCTCTCCTACCTGTGCTAACAAACCTGACTGTACAAGCACTTTCAGCGACGGAACGTTAGGACTATTTCTTTTGTCAGATTTGTTTGTAGCAAGCAAACAGACTCATCATGCTCATCATGCTCTTAAATATCAACACAGAGTAGCGAAGTAGTGAGCATTAGCCTAGTGGTTCGCAGTCAAGCACCGCCATTCCCAATGGGAATGAACAAATCGATCAACATAAAATCACACAGCGTTCGACCACAGCTCGTTAGCAAGCCATCTATTAGGCTAATATCCGCCTGTCTAGTCAGCTAGACCAGACACAGCAAGCATGTGAGCATTTCAATCGCTTTTTTCTGTCACACCTCCAGCTCCGGTTGAACTGTTGCTGTCCGCCAGAGGCGGTGACGTCCGCGGCTGTCTTAGCGGTTCACGATGATTGAAGAACGTTACTTTGGCGTCTCCGTCGCCTGGTTCTGGCAGCCGCCCGCCGTCCTGCTCTCCGAGGCCGGGACTGTTAGCCTTCAACCGGTTCCGACCCGCCCCGGGCGCCCGATCAAAATTGTCTGTCATATCAGCGCGCGAACAGGGCTTATTTACCAGGCCGGTACCATTCGAATCACCACAGTAGTTATGCTGGGGAAAGAACTATTTTAACCGCACACCGTTTCTAGCCTGGAACGTCTTTCCACATAGATTTGGCTTGTCTCATTCGCTTTATTTACAAATCTTTACTGTATCGGAAACACTTGACCGCGCGATATCCTGCAACAACAACGCTTCTCTTGGCCAACAATTTCGGTGTTGAGCAACCGCTTGGCCGGATTCAGTGGTGGGAATGTCCTGGCGACTACTAGTGGGTCGGAGTGTGTGAGCAGTTGGCGTTGGCCTTATTTCCGATTTGTTCTCCCAGTGATGGTGATAACAAGTCTAATAATAACAATACTAATAGTAACCGTAAACTGCTTTTAGAATAATATGTAACCTTGTTATACGATCTAGCTATCAGAACCTTACACATAAAAGTGTGTAAAGGCTTTTCTATTTTGTCCCTCAGCTCAGCAATAGGACTACTCACGTTTGATTTAATCTTAATCGACTACAATCATTTATTAATACTGCAAGATACCAATTCATTTAGCTTTTGGGGTAATAAATCGTGCAGTTGAAATGATATGTCACAGTTTCGAATCGTTTAACCTCCTGAGTGTAATACGTAGCCTACAGGCATGCTGACATGCATTACATTACATTACAAGCATTTAGCAGACGCTCTTATCCAGAGCGACGTACAACAAGTGCATCAGTTCAAGGTGCAGAAAAACACACTAGAGTGAAGTAAAGATCGCAGTGCCAGAAGTGACCACATAGATCAGGACTCCAACCCTGTAGGGGGTTGGTAGGCTAACTTTGGAATATAGAATCCAACTCCATTTGAAAATCTAGTTGATTTGTTGACCGATGTATGTGGTTCGTGCACGTTTCACGACTAAATTTCCCATTCTAATTTAAGTGCCAAACATTATTTTCCCTTGATGTAAGGCTTAATTGCATATACACATTCTTACATATTATAAATGCAAGCTGAATAATATATTATCACATAGCCTACATGATAAGGCTTAGAAAAACAACTTGACGTTGCTTAAATATAAAAACAATATGAGGTCAATAATTGCGATCTGCTTCTGAACAATGTCTTCTCATAGGCTTACCTAACAGAAACGTATGACCCAGAAAATGTGATGTGAACGTATTCGTCAAGATTTCTTCCGGGTAGCCGGCTAGCCCGACTAGTAGTACGCGTGAACGCGCCGCTCAGTCTCCTGCTAATAATTTAAGGTCAGTAATGTTAGTCAATGATCCCTCCTTGTTTTTGGCGTGTGTGTAAATATGCAAGAGAAAGCTCTTTGCTTTGGCAATCTAAAGACGAATAACACCGTGGGGGTATAATTTGCAGCCGACTACATCGTTGTTCCGAAAAGCGGAGTTTCGGAAACGCGGCCGCGGCTTTGCGTGCCAGCCGTTCAATTCTAGCTAACAAAAACATCGAAAGTAATGGTTGCAATGGAATGTCTTGTCAAAATTGCGGTTTAATAACCCGACATTGCTGGGCTGTCTTGCTGGCTTGTAGCGTTCAGTTTTCTTGCCGGTTAACGAGCTAACGGGCTATTTTAGCGTGTGTTGCCTTTGTTGTGACTGTAGGGTTGAATGAAGTGCCCAGCTATGTAGTAAATGTGGGGTCATATTTGCTGTTGATAGAGTCCAAGCCAGATAAACAGCTTACGTTATCATTTGTGTCATCCTGGCAGATGGGAGGCAGTCAAGCAAATTACGTTACTTAATAATGGCGGGCTTTATTGTGAATGACTTTAAAATCTCCTCTCCGAAACCTAAGCTAGGCTACCAGGCTAATGCTTGCTGAAAACTAGCTAACAACAAATGCATGGTTTCTAGGGTGATTTGCAAACAATACATTCCGCTGCAGTTAAGGTGGTGCTTCGTAGTAAACGATAACTGAATCCCAGATAGATCATTCTCCAGCAGCACGAGCCGTTCGGGAGCGAGGCAGACTCTTCTGCTTTCTGTGTCTGCTGACGTGGTAACGCGCGTGCTTTCATTCATTTAGCAGGCCAGTTTTTTAAATCCTCCGGGGTGTGCGTGAAATATGACGTTGTATAAAAATAATATGAGGACATTGCTATGTTGAGTGGCATAACCACAGGTGGCTGGTTGTAAAATTACAGCTATGAAATCCCCCCGGTTCAAAGCGGTGCACGTGGGCAGCACCCCCCACCCCCTCCGCCCCCAGGCATTTTTTTTGTCTAGTTGTTTTACTTTTTATTTTATTAATTCGCGTTCACACCGTTTCATGACCTCCCATTTGACGTCTTGTTTTGGCTGGCTCGCTGAGTCTGCAGTGCAGTAGAGGAAGGAGAGCACGGGCGTGGGCTGCACTTACAGGAGAGATTTGTGCAAAGACTGAACAACTGCAAGCGAAACGGCGACAGAAACAGACAAGGCGTCGGAGGCGTGAGAAAACCGCAGCTGGTTTTTATTTCTGTGCGCTGCTGACAGCTGGGAACGAGCCATCCTGCTCAGGCCAGGCAAGATAATGTGGCTTTAGGCTCAAGGCTTTAGTACTTTAATACTTCATTTAGGGCATGTTTAACTGGCCCTGAATGCTGTTATCTTGCTCTGTCTGATGTAGAGGGAGATGCGTAGGCTATGTGGGGCACTTGCTATATCGGTGTGTTACTAAAAAAGCCATGGCATGAATTTCAGCCATTTTTAACGAGAAGAGCTCGCTGCCCGTGTTTGTTGTGCTCGTAAATCAATATTACGGTCTCTCTGGAACCGTTGCCGTCTGAACTGTGCTTGAACGAGTCAGATTAATGACCCTGCTGCTCTGTCGTTTTGGATGCATTGCCCCGAAGGTGCCTATAAACAAATGCGGCGCTAGTGTTTCGGGGTGATTTTACTCCTTGACAGTCCTTGACTGTTTGAACTGCTTACAGTGCACACTGTGTGAGCTGGATTTGGCTGGGTGGGGGTAGAAGAGAGGGAGAAGTGTGCAGAAATTGGGAGATAGTTTTACTGAAGAGGGTAATGGTTCTCCCAGTGAGTCAGAGTAGGAAAGCCCAGAATGCACAGGAGAAGAAAACAGGACAGACAGCTCTGTTAAATGATTAGAGAGAAGGGTGAAGGAGTCAATCCCCTCACCCCCTCACCCCACACGTGCACACTCACACACACACACACACACACACACACACACACACACACACACACACACACAATGTCCTAGTGCCCTTGTGCATTCTTCTGTAGGTAACAGGTTTTGCCTGCAGGTTTCACCTTTGTGTGTGTGTGTGTGTATGGGAGAGGTCAGTGGAGCTGGTGAGGGTAGGGGTCAGTGTTTAGGATACACTGAGGCATGCTGGGATAGACTCGGTGCTCAGTGCTGTGTGTGTCTCTGTGCGTGTGTGTCTCAGTGCTCTGTTCTGTGTGTCCCTGGGTGCAGGAGGCGGATTGTTCCGGCAGCACCGCTCCATGGCGAGTCTTCTGCGTGTGGTGGCTGCCAGCTGCTCCAGCCCGGTGCTGTGTGGACTGGGCTCTGGCCGGCTGCAGGCTGCCAGCGCTGCCAGGACCGCATGCCAGCGCTACTTCAGGACCCAGCAGCGCCTTGCCCGCTGCGCCAACCCAGGTAAGACACCCCCCCCCCCCCGCCAGGTGACATGCCCCCACCTGGGGACACACACCTCCACCTGGGGATACACATCTCCACCTGGAGATACACACCTCCACCTGGGGATACACACCCCCACCTGGGGATACACACCCCCACCTGGGGATACACACCTCCACCTGGGGATACACACCTCCACCTGGGGATACACACCCCCACCTGGGGATACACACCTCCACCTGGGGATACACACCTCCACCTGGAGATACACACCCCCACCTGGGGATACACACCCCCGCCAGGGAAGAGCGGGCACCAGTGCCCGGAGTGGCACCTGCCTGGGCCGTGTGTCAGCTGTCCTGTTGAGAAAGGCAATCCTGGAACACAACGCACAGCCGATACGTTTCATGCATTTGGAAGATTTTTACGATACTGTGTAATGTTCACTGTGCCGTGTTTGACATTCTTGCTGAAGTGACTTTGTGGGGAAAGCAGGCTTTGGTCTTCCTGACTTTGCTCGTTACTTTGTTGTTTGTATCGCTGAATTTGAGCCGTGCTGTTAGGGCACGTGAGCTCTCGTTCCTGTGCAGTCTGTGTTTAGTCCTCTGCTTGTGGGCACAACAGCGCGCCTGTCTTTCCCCCAGCTCTGAGTCGCACCTCAGAGTGCTTTTCCCAGGACTCTGTAGAGGACAGAACAGCGGTAGAGGACAAAGCAGTCATCTGCTGCATAACGTTTCCCTCCGCTGCCCCGGCTGCCCCCCCCCCCCTCCTGCCCTGAGTGGTGAATGACTCCCTGCATGCACGTGGGGGCGGGGGGGGGGGGGGTCGGCTGGACTCCCAGCATGCACATGTGGGGGGTTGGGGGCGGCTGGACGCGCTCGATTGGAACCCTGCCATTAAAGGCCGCTGTCCTTGTTGTGTGTGCGCGCTCTGCAGGGGTGATAAGGACAGCTGTCCGGTTCTATTTCTGGCAGATTGCCGAGTGGAAGTCATGACCAGGGGAATAGCAGGACTCTGACGCGCTGTAGGGGAGAGTATGTCAGGCCAGGGAAGGGTGCTTTTTAAGGGCTGTTGATTCCTGCTTCTTCTGAAGCCTAATGTTTTCCGTCCTGGGCTGGTCTTATTGTGAGCGCTCTAGACTGAACCTGCTGTTGTCTGTAGAATCAATTTTTACTACATTCAGTACTTTACCCTTTGTCCTCTAGAATAGAACACTGAAATGTGCCGTGTTCTAGTACTAAACATCGTCCCGATGTTTTCAAAGATATCCGTCCTCAGAGCACCTGTAGGTTGTATTGAGACTGAACTGTGTTCACTGTGTAAAGTACAAAGACGCAGAGGGGAACAAGATGGCCGCCCTGCTCCTGGAGCTCAGTGTTTAGGGCCCGGCTTTGTGTTGTGTGACAGACACTCCAGCCCCGCCCTCATCACCACACCAGGGTGTGAAGGAATTTTCCATGGTGGGTCTCGTGATGCCACACTGAAGTCGCGACTCTGGGTTTCTGCTGTTACCCAAACCCAACCCAGAATCTTCCCAGACCTTCTTTTACAGTGTGTCTAAGCGGCAGTAAAATTAGCTTTAGGAATCTTCTCTTCGGGTGGGTGTACATTATACGATTTTCTCACGGGTTACGATGTTGGGAGATCAGATGCCCTCTCACACTTAACACTGTTCAGATTGTGACAGCCGGTCGGATGATAGCGTAGACTATATGAGCTCCCGACCGGGTCACATGACGTTACAGTCGACAGAAGCACAGCGGGCAAAACGTCACACACAGAGCCACCTCCTGATTGGTCAACGGGAATTGAAACACAGAATCGGCACACCTGACAAATTCGAGCTGACTGCCCAAATATTTTTGAAATGTCAGAAAACGTTTGTGAGCCTGTGAACTGGAGTTTTTCTTAAGATTTGGGTCCCGAACTGAAAATGAACCAATCGGGAGCCTGCAGCTGGTGTAATGTGGTCCGCCCTTGGGCATTTAAAAAGGGGGTCAGATTAGAGGACGTTCTCACACCCTCTGGAAAGTGGTCAGTGCTGCATCTGAGCGGGTGGAGAATCTGTTCCCTCGTGCTCACGTCTCTGTTGTCCCTATACGGAGGAGGGGCATGTTGGGGGGGTGTGTATGTATGTGTGTGTGTGTGTGTGTGTGGTGGGGGGGTGGGGGGGTGGGGGGGTGGAGCTTCCACCAAGCCTTGAAGACAGAAGACCTTAATAATGCATCCTCTTTTGCCCCAGATTCTGCAGATTGGAAGCATTAAACAGACATGCATGCACACACACACACACACGCACGCACACACACGCACGCACACACACTTCTGTAACTGCTGCGGTGCAAACTTTAAGAGAGTTCATCTGTTTGGAGTTTCCCCTTTTCCATGCAGTACAGTGCTGTGAACCTTACAGAAGTGTTAAGTGTGGTGTTCTGCTTATAGCTGATAGAGAAGTGCTTCCCCGGTTCAGTGCTTTGAACAGGAGTCTCTGAGGTCAAAGGTCGTTTTAACTGAACGCTATTTAGCTGACGTTGGCCACAATATGTGCCAGTCTTTTTATTTTTAGCTGAGACTAGTAGGAAAGGTTTACGTGTACGGGGTGGTTGTATTGTGTGAACTCAAGGTGCCTTAAGCAAGCAGGGATTGTGAAAACCAAGCAGGCATATTTTTGTGTGGCTACACAGCAGCGTTTCCTGAGCTCCCATAACTGTGTTTCTGCTGGAAGACAGACAGACATTGTGCTAAATTCGGATATGAGAGTGAGGCATTCTGAGCCCTGGCATAGGTTTCACTGGAAACACATGAAGCTTTGACATGGACAGCAATGCCTTTTGATTGGTTCTTCTGAGTGAATGACAGTATATGCTAGCTCCACCCTTTCAGTGTTCAGGAAACCTCCCTCTCCCACCACTACATACTTCGCAGTTTTGCTGGTCCCTGTTGCCTCATTACATGTTTACAAGTTCATCTTATCTTCGGGGATTTGGCTATCTGTAGACACGCATGATTACAGTTATCACAATTGGAGCTCACGCTTGATTATTCTTATCTCTGTGTTCTGGGCCAATTCAGCCATTTTGAGTGAAGAGCTGCAGCATTGCATTTATTGCTCAGTTTTACTATACAAGCCTGCTGAAGCACAGACCCTCTTGAGTGTGCCATAAACATGCCCTAAACTATTACCCAGGTTTGGCCCAGGTACACCCTAAACTCTAACCCAGGTTTGACACATATACTCCCTAAACTGTGACCCAGGTTTGGCCCAGGTACACCCAAAACTGTAACCCAGGTTTGGCACAAATATGCCGTAAACTTCAATACAAGTTTGACCCAGGTACACCCTAAACCGTAACCCAAGTTTGGCACAGATAAGCCCTAAACTGTAATCCAAGTTTGGCCCCGATACACCCTAAACATTTACCCAAGTTTAGCACGGATACGCCCTCAGAGTGGGTTCTGACAGAGGATGAGATGGGTCAGGGTAAAAAAGCACACTGCATATCTAGCACTGCATTGGCATCCACACCAGATACATTAAACGCAGTTAGATTAGACAGACAGACTTCTCTTAAATGTTGAGTTCTAAGACACACCTCTGACTCTCGAGCCCTGTGTTCCCCTCCTTCCTCCCCTCCCCTCCCCAGGCATCCCGTACAAGCAGCTGACGGTGGGTGTGCCCAGAGAGGTGTTTCAGAATGAGCTGCGGGTGGCGCTGTCCCCAGCCGGGGTGGAGGCCCTCATCAAGCAGGGCTTTAACGTGGTGGTGGAGTCCGGCGCCGGGGACGCCGCCAAATTCTCCGACGACCACTACGCCCGCGCCGGGGCGACCATCAAGGGCACGGAGGACGTGCTGGCGTCGGACGTGCTGGTCAAGGTACCGGACCGAGGGGGTGTGGGGTGGAGTGGGGGGGTCAACTCTCTCAAATCAGGGCTCACCAGCGCTGTTCCTAGAGGTTTTCATTTCGACCTTAAATTGGCACACTGGATTTTACTCATTAGCAACTTAAGCAGATCTCCAGCTGCAGTGCTTTGTGAAGGTTAGAGTGAAAGCCTACAGGATGGTAGATGTCCAGGTACAGGGATGGGCCCTGCCTTTAAATGTAATAAGAAGTAAATGTCGATGTGTCATTGCTGCTTGACCTTTCTGTTGTTTTTTTGATTGGCCTTTGCCTTGACCTTGCTGGTTGTTGATTGGCTCTTGCCTTGACCCTGCTGGTTTTCTGATTGGCCCTGCTCAGGTGCGTGCCCCCGTATTCAACCCTGCGCTGGGGGTGCACGAGGTGGAGCTGATGAAGGAGGGGGGAACCCTGGTGAGCTTCATCTACCCGGCCCAGAACCCCGAGCTGATGGAGCAGCTGTCCCAGCGCCGGGCCACTGTGCTAGCCATGGACCAGGTGCCCCGCGTCACCATCGCCCAGGGATACGACGCCCTGAGCTCCATGGCCAACATCGCCGGGTAAGCCTACCGCCATCGCCGGGCTACCTAACAGGTTAGCCCCTGTGCTAACCTGGTACAGTTAGCTCAGGGGCTACTGCTGGTAACATGCTCTGCCGCCTCTTACTGTTAATGTTAGCACAGGGTCTACTACTGCTAACGTGCTGTACAGACTCTGACTGTTAATGTTAGCACAGGGGCTACTACTGCTAACGTGCTGTACAGACTCTTACTGTTAATGTTAGCACAGGGGCTATTGCTGCTAGCATGCTCTACAGCCTCTTGTTGTTATTGTTAGCACAGGGGCTACTACAGCTAATGTGCTCTACAGACTCTTACTGTTAATGTTAGCACAGGGGCTATTGCTGCTAGCATGCTCTACAGCCTCTTATTGTTACCGTTAGCACAGGGGCTACTACTGCTAATGTGCTCTACAGACTCTTACTGTTAATGTTAGCACAGGGGCTATTGCTGCTAGCATGCTCTACAGCCTCTTACTGTTACCGTTAGCACAGGGCTACTGCTGCTAACATGCTCTGCAGCCTCTTACTGTTAATGTTATCACAGGGGCTACTACTGCCAACACGCTTTATACAGCCTGATACAGTTTGTATTAGCACAGGGGGTAGAACTGCTAACGTGCTCTACAGCCTCTTACTGTTACTGTAAGCACAGTGGCTGCTATTGTTAACAGGCTTTATAGCAGGCGTGTCCAGCCTTAACCGAAAAGGGTCAGTGTGCAACATTGGATGGCTCATTGTTGGACTGGTTGTTGTTCCATTGCTTAAACTGTTTCCTTAATCTTTTTCAAATTTTGGAGTGTGTTTACCCCCTGGAGAGCTAAGGGCTGTTCACAGGAGAAATTAATGTTTGTTTGAACTCTGACCACTGATCAGAGCAGCTCTTCAGGACCAGGACTGAGGACCACTGATGCATACAGTCACCTGTTTAAAAAAATAAAATAAACTAAGCGGCTTTGTATTTTAGTCTCTTGTGCTGCAGTTGAACGGGATCTGAGATTCTCAAAAGGCTGTGCAAACCTGTTACACTAGTTCAGATCTGATTTAAAAACATATAGGTATAAATATCAGGCATGTGGAAGCATTTTGGTTTAAACTCTTTCCCAGTGGGGTTAAATAGATTCCAGATGAAGATGGCCACAGATATCTCTCTTGTCGTCCATTAAGCAGTCAGGGATTGTTAGGAGCAGCCTTTCGTGTACTGTCTGTTCTGGGAGTGCTCGATTATTAGGAAGATTAGGACGGATGTTGACAGGGCATCACTGGAGTCACTAACTGTGAAATACACATCCCCTCTGTTGCCTCTCGATGATGATTCCAGGCTGGGTCTTTGATGGATCGCAGGTGGCTGCCGGTAATGCCCTGTTGTGCAACGAAAAACGTTTTGCTGTTGTGGTTCAGCCTGAACCTTCCCGTGTGTAACGTATGGGAGCCTGACCTTTACTCTGTCTCTGTCCTAGAGAGATGCACAGCTGAGTATCCTGCAGCTAGAGCAGGAACTGTTTGGGCAAAATCTTTCCAGATGCTTGATGTAATCACTTAAGTTAATGTGTTTTTAAGTCACAAACTGTATATCCGATCTTATGAATTTTTATACTAGGACATTTATATACAGTTCTTTTTTCCCTATTTCTTTCTCTCATCTTTCTTCCCCCTTTCCTTTGTCCGTTCTCTTTGGACAACTTAAAGAAATTGTCTCAGACCAATTAGTGGTTACTATTTGGTTTGAGGCAAAATGTAGATTTAACGGAAAATGTAATGTGAAGTTCTGACTTTGCTTAATGGGACTCCTGGCGGGAGGGGGAAACGCGGCCTTGATGGCGCTCCTCTCCGAGCCAAACTGAAAATAAGTGAGAGAAACACCTGGACAGGTGATTGGCTCCCTGTTGCCGTGGTAGCGAGCGCTTGGCCTCCTCAGTGTAAATAATGGCGGTATTTGCGGCGGGTGCTGAGGGTTACCGGATGGTAGCGGCTGATTGGCTGGTGCTCTCTCTCTCTCTCTCAGCTACAAGGCCGTGCTGCTGGCTGCGAACCATTTCGGCCGGTTCTTCACCGGGCAGATCACCGCCGCCGGGAAGGTGCCCCCTGCAAAGGTACGGGATGGGCGGGGCTCTCTGTGGGCGGGGCTGTCGGTTGGCCGAGCTCATTGGCTGGGCCTGTCTGTGGGAGGGGCTTTCCTTGGGTGGGGAAATTAATGAATCTGCAGGCTGCTAGGATAACTGTACAGGCCAGTCTGAGGATAACTGTACAGGCCAAATTATGGTTGTAAGGTATGATATCTCTCCTGATGACAAAGGCAGACTGGCTGTTTTGGCAGGATGCTATGACCAGCAAAAACCCCAGACTCTTATGGACTTAAGTTATGCACAGCAGATGATTTGTGCTAAAATGCTTGGACCATTTTTGTGATTACTTTTTTATTAAATGAAGCAAAAACTGCTGAAATTCTGTGAAAACTGTTAACAAATGCACTCCTGGTGTGAATAAATGACATGCATGCTAGATCAGCTGTTACCCTGCTGGGATCAGCTGTAACCTTTTACACTCAGCAAAAATGAACTCTTACAAAGTTTCAGCTGGAATTCCAGTCTGTAAAGCATGTCGTCTTTTTAATCTTTTTAAACATTCTGAATAAACTGTTGAGTTTCCATGAGGCATTTGTATGAGTGGGAAAGTGATTATTGAGAATTCTTGAGGTTTATCGTTTTTTGGAAGTTGTGTGACTATCCATGTGGTTGCGTTTGTCACAGATGGTTGTTGTGGTTGTTGTGGTTGTGGTTCTGATCCTCGGCATGGTTCTGGTTCTGATTGTGCCCTCTCTATGTCTGCAGGTGCTCATCATTGGAGGGGGAGTGGCAGGTCTGGCTGCTGCAGGTACTGCCAGGGCCATGGGGGCCATCGTCAGGGGGTTCGACACAAGGTGAGTGTACCTGTGCAGGTGTGTCTGTACCTGAGCAGGTGAGTGTACTTTGGCAGGTGGGTCTGTACGTGAGCAGGTGTGTTTGTATCCTGGGCAGGTGAGGCCCAGAGCTGGTGTGTAATAATAAGGTTTTATATGCATTATAACAGATGGAAACTAAAATGGATCACTGCTCAGAACTGCATGTCAGGCTGCACATGCTGGGGTTTTACTGACAGCGGTACACGCCAGCGCGGGTTCAGGCTTGTGTCCTAGCGCTGATGGCGGCTCTGCTGTCTGACCTCCGGGTCAGTCTGGGCTCAGCTGTAATCTGGCGCAGCGTCTGTGGCTGGTGATAAGTTATCATCACGCACACAAACAGAGAGATACAGGAAGCACTTCCTGCCCTCTCCTCAGATAAGGGAGCCAGTGAGAGTTACAAGATTAAAAGACCACTTTAATCTCCCCTCCGTCCTTCTGACTGTTGCCTCAAGGTGTTAAAAATGCGGGGTTGTGGTGAGGTTTTGGTGAGTGGTATAAGCTGTGGTAGAGCTGCATGGTGCAGGTTTTGGTGAGCAGTGTAGAGCGGCAGGGTGTGAAGGTTTTGGTGAGCTTGTATTTAAACATCCTGCTTATAATTTTCCGTGGGTCTGAAGCTGAGCTGTTTATACGAAAATTTTAGCTATTGAATGATGGACAAACCAGCCTATCGGAAGCAGGCATAGTTCTGTTTCTACATGTTTTAAAGTTTACCCCTGAGAAAGGTGTAGCAGGGTTTGTGTCCTTTAGATCACACATGCTGTGCATGTCCTGCTTGCAGGGTAAGGTGGAGGATTGTCTCCTCCCCCTTGGGTGCTTCCCTAATCCGATTGGGTAATTCCTGTAATAGGATTTGTTCAGCTCCTGGGTAGGCGGTGTTTAGTATTTATTTGTAGCAGTTGGCACGGTAACGTTTGATTACCACAGTGTCATGGACTGGACCCCATTTAGTCTCATAAGGCTCGTTTATTGACCGTGTGGGTTGTTTTTATTTGATGAGCAGTTGACTGCATTATCCAGCAGGTGGCAGCACCACACAAAGTATTTAACGAGCAAAAGGCAGAGAAATGGCTGCATATTGTGACTCCAGGTTGTAGATCCCTAGTGCAGTAGAGCAGTGAGGATATTAAGCAGTACTGTTGCAGTCAGTGTAGACAGTACATGTGTTGGGTTTTTGTGTATTGATGGGTCACTCTGTTTCTTTCACAGTTCTTACGGGGGTAAGAGGAGTTCTGTGGTGATGTGGCACCATTAGGACACGTAGATGCATTGTGTTTTTTTTTGGGTGGGTGGTGGGGCCTCTGTGCTTTATTACGCATGGTCACGTATAGATGAATGCTGAATTAGTTCATACTAGTTATGATATTGTGGGTGTGCCCTGCTGAAACAGGAAGTGATGTCAGTTCTCCCAGCCCGGGGTTGTGGCCCTGCAGCTCATGGGGATTAGCGTAGCGGCTGCGTGTGGGCGTCCCGAGCGTAAAGCCGTCTCCTCTCCACCCCCCACCCCCCCCCACCCCCCACCCCCCACCCCCGCAGGGCGGCCGCTCTGGAACAGTTTAAGTCCTTGGGGGCGGAGCCTCTGGAGGTGGACGTGAAGGAGTCCGGGGAGGGCCAGGGCGGCTACGCCAAGGAGATGTCCAAGGAGTTCATCGAGGCCGAGATGAAGCTGTTCGCCAAGCAGTGTCTGGACGTGGACATCCTCATCAGCACCGCGCTCATTCCCGGTATGCCCCGCCCCCTGGCCTGCATGGCCCCGCCCCCTGTTCTGCCTGGCCCCACCCTCCTCATGTTCCCTGTTCCCATCTATGCTTTACCCACACCACACCATTATTATTCAACAGAGGAATAGATAGGTGTTCAGTAGCCCAGACACGCACACTCGCACACACACGCACACACGCACACACACACGCACGCACGCACACACACACACACACACACGCACGCACGCTCGCTCACTCGCTCACTCAGTGGTCACTTTCTTAGGTCCTCCTAATCTAGTACCCGGGCAGGACTCCCTTTTGCCTCCAGAAAAGCCTGAAATCTCAGCGATACTGAAGAACCCTGCCCAGGGTGACCGCATAAAAGCACTCACCTGAAGAGTAAGGGGAGCGGAACCCCACCCCGTCACCCCTCCTCAGTGGGGTTCTGTCCCTGTCACCCCTCCTCAGTGGGGTTCTGTCCCCCGTCACCCCTCCTCAGTGGGGTTCTGTCCCCCGTCACCCCTCCTCAGTGGGGTTCTGTCCCCGTCACCCCTGCTCAGTGGGGTTCCGGTTCCCATGTTTACTCTGACCTGGATTCATCAGTCGAGTTGTTACACAGTCCGCTCACCTCGCCTGCCTTCTCGGGTCAGAACCGGTTCTGATTTCCAGGTGAAAATCAAAACCTGTGGACCCTGTGGCTCTCCCGGACCAGGGTTGGTTACCCCAGCCTTTCCCAATCCCTCGTTCAGTCTCACTCTGTCTGTGGCTGTCTGTTCCCTCGCCACTGTCCTCCTGGACTCCTCCTGGTGTGTTTGTGTCTGGGTCGGCCCCCGCTGGTCTACAGTAGGTTAGGGTGTTTGTCCTGTTCCTCTCTCACATACCCATAATCTCCTCTGCTCCTTAAATGGGCTCAGTAGCCCAGTCCAATTAAGCTAGCAGACAGCTTAGCAGCTGCCCTCTGTGAACCTGACAGTACGGCCAATCACAGGGCAGAGGACTCACTCCTGCGGGCCAATCGCAGTGCTCCTCCTTCAGGAGGGAGTGCAGCTGTTTCGTTCTGTGTTTTTGGGCTGCAGAACGTTTCCAGTGAATTTTCCCTCCTCAGGTCATCTGAAAGTGATCACGGAGGTTTTGGAGATCGTATTGAGCTGCACATGTGCAGTGTGCCTGACCACTGTTAACTACCCAAAATCTCACGAGTCCTTCTGGAGTGAGAGGACAGACCTGCCTGTCTCACTAATACAGAATGCAGCCACAGGACTGGTGTTGAGTCTCCCCCAGCTTGCTCATGTCTCCCCCCCCCCCCCCCCCCCCCCCCCGCCCACGTCTGACCTCACCGGCTGCCAGTCTGAGGTTTAAAAGCTTAATATCAGCCTCAGGGCTGCTAAGGGAGCAGCTCCCCCATGACTCTGATCTCCAAACCCAACTCCCCGGCCACATCTGTCCTCTCATGAGCGGTTTGTTAGCATGGTTAAGCTAGCGCTTTAGCGTCTCTACACCACTGCGGTCTGGGATGCAGTTCTCCTGCTCTGGCTCCACTGCTCACGCCAGCCAGGTGATGCGTTCCTGTTTCTCCTGCGTCTTGAGTTACTCTGGATCACCGCTGGAGCCACTTCTGAGCGCATCTAATGGAACACGATATAATACGCTGTAATGTAATATAATATAATGTAATACAGCGTAATGTAATATAATGTAATGTGATGTAGAAGGGCCTTTCCATTGTCCTTCTTGGTTGGTTTTGGAGAGATGTTTCCATCCCAGTGTCCAGAGTTCTGCTGCCAAGTTGTTTAGCCCTGTGACTCCACTCGAATAACACTGCAGATTTCCTGCGAATGTGGAGCCTTGCGTCCATGCCCATCAAAACAGCGTAATTAGCCGGTACAGGAATTGTAGGGAGAGCTCATGGGTGATTTGACTAATCGTTGTTTCTGTTAGCGTGCGTGTGTGTGTGTTGCCTGAAGGGACTGATTCTTGGTGCTGTGCTCAGTCCGCTGTACGACAGACGGAATGTTGAGTAGCTGTGTGCGTGTTTGCGTGCTTTGGTGAGAGCGATGTTGGGGCCTTTCTGCGAGGTGAAGAGGTTCTCCTGGCTGTTCCTCGCCAGGATCGGCCAGAGCTGTGGTCTCTCATCCACACCAGCTCCCCTGGCCTTTACTGCACCCCACAGCTCGCACTCCTGAAAGCACCGGAGTGAAGCCACCAAGAGCCAGTCAGGGGCCCTGGTACTGAACACACGGGCTCTTCTGCAAGAATCAGCTTCATGTGTGGACTTTAGTTACTTTTCCCTTTTTGAGGTGGAGTGCAGGCTCTCCTGTGCAGTGCGTTCAGCTCCCAGAAGATCAGATTTAAGTGTGGAAATAGACGGGGAGTGTGTGTGTGTGCGGGGGGGGTGAGAGTTTGGGATGTTGCTGTCTGTGACGCTACACCAATGCTCCACCTGACGTGGTTGCCGTGGTGATGTGCCCTCAGGCCGAAGGGCGCCCATCCTGATCACCAAGGAGATGGTGGAGACCATGAAGGACGGCTCGGTGGTGGTGGACCTGGCAGCCGAGGCGGGGGGGAACATCGAGACCACGGTCCCCGGGGAGCTGTCCGTGCACAAGGTGCGAGAAACGGGACACGGCAGGACGTCACGTTACATTATCCTTACGTTACATTCCATCACATTCCATCACATCACATTACATTACATTACATTACATTGCATTACATACCATTACATAACATCACATTCCATTACATTACATCACATTCCATTATATTCCATACCATTACATGGCATTACATTACATTACATTACATCATATTCATTATATTCCATACCATTACATACCATTGCATTATATTATATTACATTATATTACATTACAATGCATCACATTCCTTTACATTAAATCACATTCCATTACATAACATTGCATTCCATTATCAGGCCATCTTAACCAGAGTGACTTTTTCACATTTCTACAAAGTTTTCATTATTCATTCATACAGCTGGAGATATACTGAGGCAATGCGGGATGAGTACCGTAGTCAAGGGTACCACAGGGGATCTAACCTGCAACCTTTAGGTCATTAGAAGCCCAGTTCGCTAACTGTTACACTACACTGCTGCCTAATGAGGCTTCCTGCTCAGACTGGCCGTGGTGTGTAACAGGAAAAGGCACCTTGTGGATAACAAACTCTTTATTATTAATGCCAAAGACCGACATTACCCCAACTGAGTCACAGTTACTTCTAATAAAACTAACTCGCTGTACAGTCTTGGTTAGTTGGAGACATTACATTACATTACAGGCATTTAGCAGACGCTCTTATCCAGAGCGACTTACACAACTTTTACATAGCATTTTACATTGTATCCATTTATACTGCTGGATATATACTGAAGCAATTTTTCGGTTAAGTACCTTGCTCAAGGGTACAACGGCAGTGTCCTACCCGGGAATCGAACCTGCGACCTTTCGGTTACAAGTCTAGTTCCCTACCCACTGTGCTACACTCCGTCCTTACGGAGAGATCGAGGCACGTCTTGGCACAGTTGCTAAAGAGTACAATGTATGGGTGCAGTGAGTGTTTAATATAAGCAGAGACCCCCCCTCTGGGCCCTGGCGAGCACGGGGGGGGGCGCTGATATTCTGGTTCCACAGGTTTAATCAGTTCTGTGAGGAGTGTGAACGCTGGCGTCACTGACCCCCCCCGCCCCCCTGTAGGGTGTGACCCATGTCGGCTACACGGACCTGCCCAGCCGATTGGCCACACAGTCCAGCACGCTGTACTCCAACAACATCATCAAGCTGATCCGGGCCATCAGCCCGGACAAGGAGAACTTCCACTTCGAGGTGAAGGACGTCTTCGACTACGGCACCATGGACCACGTCATCCGCGGCTCGATTGTCATGAAGGTGAGCACCCACCCCCCACCCGGAGAAAAAAAAACTGTCTGCTCACTTTGTGTGGGTGCGGTCAATGAGAATCATAAGTGCTCCCCCCTCCCCGCCCCGTGGGTATGTGGGGTGCTGTATGAATGGTTGTCCTTCATGTTGATTGGCTGTGCCTTGCCGAATCCCCCCCCCTCATGCTGGTATAGGGGTAGCTGTATGAATAGTTGTCCTTCATGCTGATTGGCTGTGCCTTGCCGAACAGGATGGGAAGAACATTTTTCCGGCACCGCAACCCAACAACGTCCCGGTGGCCGCGCCTCCCAAGCCCAAGAGCGTCCAGGAGCTTGAGGCCGAGAAGAAGGCCATCATTTCCCCTTTCAGAGCCACGCTGACCACCGCCGGCCTCTACTCCGGAGGTGAGTGTGAGCCAATCACTGGCCCCTATACTGGAGGGGTGTTGGTGTGAGCCAATCACTGGTCCCTATACTGGAGGGGTGTGAATATGAGCCAATCACTGGCCCCTATACTGGAGGGGTGTGAGTATGAGTCAATCACTGGCCCCTATACTGGAGGGGTGTTTCAGTGTGAGCCAATCACTGGCCCCTATACTGGAGGGGTGTGAGTATGAGTCAATCACTGGCCCCTATACTGGAGGGGTGTGAGTATGAGTCAATCACTGGCCCCTATACTGGAGGGGTGTTTCAGTGTGAGCCAATCACTGGCCCCTATACTGGAGGGGTGTGAGTATGAGTCAATCACTGGCCCCTATACTGGAGGGGTGTGAGTATGAGTCAATCACTGGCCCCTATACTGGAGGGGTATGAGTATGAGTCAATCACTGGCCCCTATACTGGAGGGGTGTTTCAGTGTGAGCCAATCACTGGCCCCTATACTGGAGGGGTATGAGTATGAGTCAATCACTGGCCCCTATACTGGAGGGTTGTGAGTATGAGTCAATCACTGGCCCCTATACTAGACGGGTGGGAATGTGAGCCAGTCACTGGCCCCTATGCCAGAGGTGTTTCAGTGTGAGCCAATCACTGGCCTGCATACTGGAGGGGTGTTGGTGTGAGCCAATCACTGGCCTCTGCACTGGAGGAGAGCAAGCCAGTTGCTGAGTCTTCCCTGGTGTTGCTCTGTGGATGTTTCAGTAATAAGACTGGTTATGCCAGGCTAAATTTAGCTTAATGGAGAATTAAACCTGAAGAATAGGTAGCTAAGCAGAGCCACGTGTCCTTGTTTATGACACGTGTGTGTGGGCCTTCCTTTCCTCAAACATCCAGCCCCCGCTGTGCACAGATCGGTATGAGGGCAGAGACCAGACCGGAAGTGTGCGGTCGCGAGCGGGATGAGCTCCAGACCGGTGACAGTGCTGGGTCTCTGTGTGAATCCGGCCGTGTGTCTGGATCCTCGGGGTGGTCTGAAGCCCCCTGCGGTGATCGCACACAAACCAGGCTGAGTTTAACGCACGTCGTTAGCGTTCTGCTACCTTTCAAATCACAACATCAGACCTGTCCGCTTCCCTCCTTCTGTAGCTGCCTAACTTAAACCGCCAAGGCGTCGGTTAGAAAGGTGGGTTTTGAACCTTCTGTGAGTGGGGGGGGGGAGCGCCTGTTCTGCATTTAGACCTTCAGCCCAACGTGAGCACAAATAAACACAAACAAACACAAATAAACACAGATTAGTCCTATTGGTTGGAGACGGCTGAGAGTCGGTGTAGGGGGATGGGAAGTGAGCGCTGGCTCTAGATCAAAGCCTGTGTCCCCCCCCCCCGCCCCCCCCCCGACTCTTACCAGCGGGCAGGAATAGGGTCCCACTCAGACACAAATAAACACCCCCCTCATAAATAAACATGGAAATCCATCCTCCTCTGCGTTTAGCCCTTCAGCATTTCTTTGTTTTGCAAAAAAAGGTGCGCAACCAACAAAGATGGAGATGTTAAAGCAGTGAACCCAAAGCCTTTGGATCTGGGAAACTTTGTTTATGAAGGGAGCCCCCCCCATGCCCCCCCCAGTCTCTCCCTGGATGCCAGGAAATGGGGAATAATGAGGTGTGGGCTGTTAAAAGCACCCCCTCCCCCACTGTGTTTTGTTGTTGTTGTTTTTCTCCCTGCACAGTCCCCTAGATGGTTCTCTTGGACAGCAGGACTGTAGATTCAGTTTTATAATTTGGATTTTTTGTGTTTTCTAGTATGGTGGGGAGGGGGTAGGCCTAGTGTTTCCATGGCATCATGTCTCTGAAAGAGAGATTTGCACACTGCTGGTCTTCAGCTCACTGAAGCTCAGTCCTGTAGCTGATGAGAGGATGATCCAGTCTGATGTGAGGGTGAACTGGTCTTACTGGAGAGCCGGAACTTTCTCAAGTGTATATTAAGATCTCTGGAGATCTGACTGGCTGTGCTCTGTCCCAGGACGCTAACGCTCTGTGTTCTGTCCCAGGATGCTAACGCTCTGTGTTCTGTGTTCTGTCCCAGGACGCTAACGCTCTGTGTTCTGTCCCAGGATGCTAACACTCTGTGTTCTGTGCTCTGTCCCAGGATGCTAACGCTCAGTGTTCTGTGCTCTGTCCCAGGATGCTAACGCTCTGTGTGTCTGTGTTCTGTCCCAGGACGCTAACGCTCTGTGTTCTGTCCCAGGATGCTAACGCTCTGTGTTCTGTGTTCTGTCCCAGGACGCTAACGCTCTGTGTTCTGTCCCAGGATGCTAACGCTCTGTGTTCTGTGCTCTGTCCCAGGATGCTAACGCTCTGTGTTCTGTGCTCTGTCCCAGGACTGGGGACCCTGATGAGTTTGGGGATCGTCGCTCCCAACGCGGCCTTCACGCAGATAGTGACCACGTTTGGGCTGGCGGGGATTGTGGGATACCACACAGTGTGGGGCGTCACTCCAGCCCTGCACTCCCCCCTCATGTCCGTCACCAACGCCATCTCAGGTGAGTGTACACACATGCGCGCGCACGCACGCACACACGCAGGCAGGCTCATACACATGCACACACACACACACGCACGCAGGCAGGCTCATACACACGCACACACACACGCACGCAGGCAGGCTCATACACATGCACACACACACACACGCAGGCAGGCTCATACACACGCACACACACACACACACGCACGCTCATACGCACACACACACACACGCACGCAGGCAGGCTCCTACACACGCACACACACACACACGCACGCACGCAGGCAGGCTCATACACACGCACACACACACACGCAGGCAGGCTCATACACACGCGCACACACTCGCAGGCAGGCTCATACACACGCACGCACACACACTCGCAGGCAGGCTCATACACATGCACACACACACACACACGCAGGCAGGCTCATACACATGCACACACACGCACGCAGGCAGGCTCATACACACGCACACACACACACACACGCACGCAGGCAGGCTCCTACACACGCACACACACACACACGCACGCAGGCAGGCTCATACACACGCACACACACACACGCAGGCAGGCTCATACACACGCGCACACACTCGCAGGCAGGCTCATACACACGCACGCACACACACACGCAGGCAGGCTCATACACATGCACACACACGCAGGCTCTCTCTCACACACACACACGCACACACACTCTCTCACGTGTTCTGTGCGGTTCTGTGCGGTTCCGTGCGGTTCCGTGCGGTTCCGTGCGGTTCCGTGCGGTTCTGAGCGGTTCTGAGCGGTTCTGTGCGGTTCCGAGCGGTTCTGTGCGGTTCTGAGCGGTGCTGTGCGGTTCCGTGCGGTTCTGTGCGGTTCTGTGGTCCTCGCGGCTCGTCTCTTCCTGGCTCTGACGCGCTCTGCTCTGTAACCGGATCTTCAAAGAGGCCTGAGCGTCAGGGACAGGGGAAATACTTCAGTGATTGTCTCGCCCCCCCCCAACCCCCACACGGCCCCCCCACGCTCCGCATCGCGCCCCTCTCCTCAGATCCTGTTCCACGGCGGTGTCGCTGACCGGTCTGCGTGTCTGTGTGATTGCGTGTGCGTGTGAGTGCGTGCTCCTCTGTGCGCTTGCGTGTGTGTGTGAGTGTGTGTGCTTCTCTGTGAGTGTGCGTGTCTGTGCGTGTGCATGTGAGTGTGCGTGTCTGTGCGTGTGCGTGTGAGTGCGTGCTTCTCTGTGCTCGCGGTGTGCGGCTGGCCATCCGTCGCTCGCGGGAAGCCACGGAGACCGGAAGTGTGCCGCTGCCTCAGAACGCCTCGCTGGCTGAATGGCGAAGGAAATTCCCCCCAAATCCCCCCCTCCTCCCCCCCCCCCCACGTTTCAGGCCCACCGGTCACATTTGTTAGCGATTAGCGCTGGAAAACGAGCCGTTATCGCAGTTCCCATGGTGCTCTGGGGCCTTCCTGTCTGGCGTGAAGGTGTCGGGACGGTGCGTCTCCGTGCCCCTGAGCGTGACCGTTTCCACGGGGAGCGCAGGTGTTCAGCAGAGTTCCTCAGAGAGGTGTTCACTCAGGAAGCGGTTTTCCTGCCCTGTTGCATCTGCTTTGGGACTGACTGCAAAATAAACAATGAAATAAACACGCACACACACAATGGGCTTAACCCTCAATTCTGTTTCATAGTTTATGCATGAGGATGACGATGGTGATGATGGTGATGATGGTGATGATAGTGATGATGGTGGTGGTAGTGATGATGATGAGGATGATGATGGTGATGGTGGTGATGATGATGAGGATGGTGATGATAAGGATGTGGTGATGATGATGATGAGAATGATGATGGTGGCGGTGATGATGGTGGTGGTGGTGATGGTGGTGATGATGATTGTGGTGATGGTGATGGTGGTGATGATGATTGTGGTGATAATGAGGATGGTGATGATGATGGTGGTGATAATGAGGATGAGGATGATGATGATGGTGATGATGATTGTGGTGAGGATGAGGATGATGATGATGGTGGTGATGGTGATGATAGTGATGAGAATGATGATGGTGGCGGTGATGATGGTGGTGATGATGGTGGTGATGGTGGTGATGATGATTGTGGTGATGATGATGGTGATGATAGTGATGATGATGATTGTGGTGATAATGAGGATGGTGGTGATGATGGTGATGGTGATGATAGTGATGAGAATGATGATGGTGGCGGTGATGATGGTGGTGATGATTGTGGTGATAATGAGGATGATGATGATGGTGATGATAGTGATGATGATGATTGTGGTGATAATGAGGATGGTGGTGATGATGGTGATGATAGTGGTGATGATGATGAGGATGGTGGTGATGATGGTGATGATGATGATGATGAGGATGATGCTGGTGATGATGATTGTGGTGATAATGAGGATGATGGTGATGATAGTGATGATGATGATGATGATGATGAGGTGTGCTGTTCTGTCTGTTTTCCAGGTCTGACCGCTGTGGGGGGCCTCTCTCTCATGGGGGGTGGGTACGCCCCCAGCTGCACCGCTGAGACCCTGGCAGTGCTGGCTGCTTTCATCTCCTCCGTCAACATCGCAGGTGGGGGCTCCGAATCGTCACGGAAATGCCGGGGGGGCACAGCTGTTTGGCTGTAAATGTTTGGTCACATACACGTCATCAAGCGCAACAAGGAAAGTTAAAGTCATTTGAGCTCGGAGGAAACTAAAACACGAGGCCTTTTCTCAGATTTCTCTTATTACCGTTTTGTTGTCATGACAACAAGGGCCGTTTCTTGCCGTTCCTGGTCATTTTAGCGTTTGCTTGTGTTTTAAAAGCCGATGTTTTGATTTTTGTGGCTTTGGGTCCGAACCCACGGCCCGTAAACCTCCACCAGTAATAACGCACTCGTTCCTCCCTCTGTTCTCCAGCACTGCTCTTATCATTTTTGTCACAAGTTCTTAAAAAGAAAAGAAGTGGCCTTTTCAGTTCCATTTCAGTAAAAACATTTAAATCCCAGAATTCATGGCGTTCTTGATTCTTGAAGGAATTGACGGATTGCTGTCTCCTCCTGTTTGGCTGCGTGTACAAAGACTTTGTTTCCAGGAGGTATTTTTTATGGCGAGAAATGGGCTAAATTCCTGACGTTCTCCTAAAATACCTTCGCATTCCTGATTCAGAGAAATATTGACTTGCGCTCTTCCATCTGTCTGAAATCGGGCCTTTATTATTGGCCAGTTTTAATGATCAAAGTGCGGGTCTAAAATGACAGGAAATGTACCGGAGTTAGCTTGGAGTTATTCTAACGGAGTCCCATCGGTTTTTATGGAATTTTGGAATGTGAGACGGTAAGCTGCTTTGGTCTGAAGCATTCTGTCTGGTTATTGTATTTGAGTTCTATTAGCAGGAGAATTTTTCCACGGGGGCATTTATTCCTGTTGTTCTGTTTTGTTTTTGCATGCATGGTTCGTCTGTACGCTGATGGAATGCTTCTGTAGAAATTCAATCTCGGATCTTCTGCACTGGAAGCATTTCTCTGTGTGACTGAATTATGGGCTTTACTGACAAACTTGTCTAAATAACTGAGTATCTTTTGCCTCTCAGATAAGTGCTGTAAACCCCAATTACTGACACAGCCCTCACTGCAGTTAATATACCCGAGATCTTTGTGGTGATGGGGTGACAGGCCCTCCTGGTCTCTCTGACGCAGGGAAGGTTAGACAGCTTTCTAAATTACATTACATGACATTACAGACGCTCTTATCCAGAATGACTTACAAAACGTTTTACACAGCATTTACACTGCATTTATTTATGCCGCTGGACATGTACTGAGGCAGTGCAGGTTAAGTACTTTGGTCAAGGGGACAACGGCAGCTCGAAGGGATTCCCTACCTGGGAATCGAGCCTGTGACCTTCAGGGTACCAGACTAGCTCCTTACCAGTTATACTACGCTGCCGCCCCGGCCACTTCATACAGACTGGAAGAGTAACAGTGTGTAACGTTTGGGCAGAGGTGCGGTCCGGCTCCCCTGTCCTGTTGGAGGGGGTGTGGATGATCGTTCGGTGCATGGTAGCACTCTGGGAGTGCTGGTGATGGCGGTGGAGCTGGTGACGGTACCTGGTCCTGTTCTGGAAGCCCACGCTGGACCCTCCGAACCCGGCTGACCGGGGTGGGGGTGGGTCTGTCTCTCTGTCCTCAGGTGGGTTTCTGGTCACGAAGAAGATGCTGGACATGTTCAAGCGCCCCACCGACCCCCCAGAGTACAACTACCTGTACCTGCTGCCGACCGGCGTGTTCGTAGGGGGCTACGCTGCTGCCCTGAACAGCGGATACAACATCGAACAGGTGAGCAGAAGCACACCTGTGCAGTAGATACACACTGTAGATGATATATATCTCCCTCTCTCTCTCTGTAGATGATGTATCTCCCTCTCTCTGTAGATGATGTATCTCTCTATCTCGATGTAGATGATGTATCTCTCTATCTCTCCGTAGATGATGTATCTCTCTCTCTCTCCCTCTCTATGTAGATGGTGTATATCTCTATTTGTAGATGATGTATATCTCCCTCTCGATTGTGTATCTCTCTCTCTGTAGATGATGTATATCTCCCTCTCTCTCTGTAGATGATGTATCTCTCTATCTCTCCGTAGATGATGTATCTCTCTCTCTCTCTATGTAGATGGTGTATATCTCTATTTGTAGATGGTGTATCTCTCCCTCTCTGTAGATGATGTATGTCTCTCTCTCTCTCTGTAGATGATGTATGTCTCTCTCTCTCTCTGTAGATGATGTATGTCTCTCTCTCTCTGTAGATGATGTATGTCTCTCTCTCTCTCTCTCTGTAGATGATGTATGTCTCTCTCTCTCTCTGTAGATGATGTATCTCTCTCTCTCTCTCTCTCTCTCTCTCTGTAGATGATGTATCTCTCTCTCTCTCTCTGTGTAGATGATGTATCTCTCTCTCTCTCTGTGTAGATGATGTATCTCTCTCTCTCTGTAGATGATGTATGTCTCTCTCTCTCTCTGTAGATGATGTATCTCTCTTTCTCTCTCTCTCTGTAGATGATGTATCTGGGCTCTGGGCTGTGCTGTGTGGGCGCGCTGGCGGGTCTTTCCACCCAGTCGACGGCGCGGCTGGGGAACGCTCTGGGCATGATCGGGGTGTCGGGGGGCATCGCTGCCACCCTGGGGGCCCTGAAGCCCTCCCCCGAACTGCTGGCCCAGATGAGCGCTGCCATGGCTGTGGGAGGCACTGCTGGTGAGTGTGTGTGTGTGTGTGCGTGTGAGTGTGTGTGTGTGTGTGTGTGAGAGAGAGCGAGAGGACAGGACCTCCTAAGTGTATGTGTGTGTGTGTGTGAGAGTGAGAGGACAGGATCTCCTGAGTGTGTGTGTGTGTGAGCAAGTGTGTGTGTGAGAGTGAGAGGACAGGACCTCCTGAGTGTGTGTGTGTGTGTGTGTGTGTGTGTGAGAGTGAGAGGACAGGACCTCCTGAGTGTGTGTGTGTGTGTGAGAGTGAGAGGACAGGACCTCCTGAGTGTGTGTGTGTGTGTGTGTGTGTGTGAGAGTGAGAGGACAGGACCTCCTGAGTGTGTGTGTGTGTGAGTAAGTGTGTGTGTGAGAGTGAGAGGACAGGACCTCCTGAGTGAGTGTGTGTGTGTGTGTGTGTGTGTGTGTGAGAGTGAGAGGACAGGACCTCCTGAGTGTGTGTGTGTGTGAGTAAGTGTGTGTGTGAGAGTGAGAGGACAGGACCTCCTGAGTGTGTGTGTGTGTGTATGTGTGAGTGTGTGTGAGAGTGTGAGTGTGTGTGTGTGTGTATGTGTGTGTGAGAGAGAGCGAGAGGACAGGACCTCCTGAGTGTGTGTGTGTGTGTGTGTGTCTGTGTGTGTGTGAGTGTGAGTGTGTGTGTGTGTGTGTGTGTCTGTGTGTGTGTGAGTGTGAGTGTGTGAGTGTGTGTGTGAGTAAGTGTGTGTGTGAGAGGACAGGACCTCCTGAGTGTGTGTGGTACTAGCACCTGCAGGGTTTGTTCTTCGCCTGACTGGAACAAACAGACGGCTGCAGTTGAGCCGTGGAGGCTAACGGTCATCCAGGATGAGTCAGAGTGACCCACAGGCCTGCGGGTCCAGACGGCCCAATCTGCATTGCAAATGGTTCCTGGAATCGCTGGCTGTGTGCAGCGCGAGCGGGCGGCCCGGTGCGGGCGGTCCGGTCCGGTCTGGCCGTCCCGGTTCCAGATGCTCTCCTCTCCCCCCTCCCCCCCCAGGTCTGACCATCGCCAAGCGGATCCAGATCACGGACCTGCCCCAGCTGGTGGCGGCGTTCCACAGCCTGGTGGGGCTGGCCGCCGTGCTCACCTGCGTGGCCGAGTACATGGTGGAGTACCCCCACTTCGCCACCGACCCCGCCGCCAACCTCACCAAGATCGTGGCCTACCTGGGCACCTACATCGGGGGCGTCACCTTCAGCGGCTCGCTGGTGGCGTACGGGAAACTGCAGGGTGAGCGGGGCGAGGGGGTGGTTCGGGGGGCTGGGGGGGGTTGAGTAAATGGCAGAGTTATAACAGTGTTGTTCGTGGTCATATCCCCAAATTATTTTCCTGAAGGTAAGGGTTGTGAGACCGAACTTTTAGTGCTAAGAATAAGGAGCCATCGGTCGTGTTCCCCCAGCCTGTCCCGGTCCTGCCGCACACGCATGCCGTGTGTTTAAAGTCTGGCCAGGCGGAACCGGAGTGAATTAGGCCCTCATTAGGCCCCCGGCCCCCCCGTCATTCTCCACTCCCGGAAGCTGGAGCAGATTACCCCTCCCTCGCCGAGAAGCCTGCTTTAACAGATTAGCGCTGCTTTCCTTTTTTAGATTCTTTATTTTGTTTTGTTATTTTGAGGCTTGGAAGGCACCCAAACATTAGCATTTCTGTTGAAGTGGGTTTTTTTTTTTTAAAGAAGTCATTTTGAAAACCTCCCTTTGTGCGTACCGTATTTTAGCAAATAGAAAGTGTGTCACTGAACGGTTACGATACCGGGCTGTAACTACATCTGTACGGTATATACTTTTCATTCAGCCTTGCGAGGCAGTCAAATTCAAGTTGGCTGAATTAGAAAAATTAATTCATGGATATATTTTGAATTTCATTGAAAGGCTCTCCCCCCCCCCCCCCCCCCCCCCCGCAGGTATGCTGAGCTCCGCCCCTCTCATGCTGCCCGGTCGCCACGCCCTGAATGCCACTCTAATGGCTGCCAGTGTGGGGGGGATGATCCCCTACATGCTGGACCCCAGTTACACCACGGGGATAACCTGCCTGGGCTCCGTCTCCGCCCTCTCTGCTGTCATGGTGAGAACCCGCCCCCAGCCTGCCTGTGCCCCGCCCTCAGCCTGCCTGTGCCCCGCCCCCAGCCTCCCTGTGTCCCGCCCCCTGCCGCCCGGTGCCCTGCCCCCGGCCTCCCTGTGCCCCGCCCCCAACCTGCCTGTGCTCCGCCCCCAGCCTCCATGTGCTCCGCCCCCGGCCTCCCTGTGCCCCGCCCCCAACCTGCCTGTGCCCTGCCCCCTGCCTCACGGTGCCCCGCCCCCAGCCTGCCTGTGCTCCGCCCCCTGCCGCCCGCCCCCTGCCGCCCAGTGCCCCGCTCCCTGCCTCACGGTGCCCCGCCCCCAGCCTCCCTGTGCCCCGCTCCCTGCCTCACAGTGCCCCGCCCCCAGCCTGCCTGTGCTCCGCCCCTGCCGCCCGGTGCCCCGCCCCCTGCCGCCCAGTGCCCCACCCCCAGCCGCCCTGTGCCCCACCCCCAGCCTCTCTGTGCCCCGCCCCCTGCCTCTCTGTGCCCCGCCCCCAGCCTCCATGGGCCCCAACACCAAGCCTGCCCCCCACATTAATTCGTGGGGCACTGGGATATGAACATGTTCTGCATCCAGTGATCTCCTCCCCACCTGCTGAACCTCTTAATCCAGCACTGATCCTGTCTGGACTGCTGCTGCTCCCTCATTGCAGAGGTCTCAGCCTACACACCTACCAGACCGCTTGTTGTGCTACCTGTGGGCATCTGGCTCCTCCCCCCTGTGTAACGGCACTTCCAGGTCACGTCTCCTGTCTGTTCCGCCACCTGGTGGTGGAATGAGCCTTTTGGAAAAAGCTGTATATCAGTGTAAAGATGGGCTATTCTGGAACATTCTTTAATTGCAGTACTGATTTCTGTTTGGTTAGGTCAACATTACACTTATTGATGGGCCTCTGTGGCTTGTTGGTGACATGCTGATGATGTGGTGAATGTAGCTTACAGACTGTGCATGCAGCTGGTGTGTATGATGGCGTAAATTACTGTATCAGACTGGGGAGGTGATGAACATACAGGAAGTTCCCTCCCGCTCTCCCGCTGGCTCGTGGGTGTTGCGGTTTTCTGCGTCCGTTTGTCCGTTTGTGTTTTGCTGTGCGGTCGTCTCCAGACGAGCAGGCCAGGAGCGCACGCGTGCGGTAGAGCAGAGGACACGTTTCGCTGTGCGTCAGGAGCGCACGCGTGCGGTAGAGCAGAGGACACGTTTCGCGTGCGGTAGAGCAGAGGACACGTTTCGCTGTGCGGTCGTCTCCAGATGAGCAGGCCAGGAGTGCACGCGTGCGGTAAAGCAGAGGACACGTTTTGCTGTGCGGTCGTCTCCAGACGAGCAGGCCAGGAGCGCACGCGTGCGGTAGAGCAGAGGACACGTTTCGCTGTGCGGTAGTCTCCAGACGAGCAGGCCAGGAGCGCACGCGTGCGGTAGAGCAGAGGACACGGCCCGTTATATTTTTATTTTGGCGGTTATTGCCGATGTGCTGGCGGCGTGCCGCGGGTGAGCGGTTTGTGCGGGGGCAGACGCTGACGCCGTTATCCGTCTCCGCTGGAAGCTGAGCTCCGCCCGCGGCCTCTAACGGGCGATCCGATACCGCTGAAGCCCCGCTCCTTTGATCAGGCGCCTCGGTGCGTAATCTGGAGGAGCCGGATTTCTCCCTCCCCCCGTCGCCAGCGGAGTGCGATTGTGGGGACGTGATCCTGGAGTCTGAGCCTCGCGTCACATCAGAGCCGAGCGAAAGGAATACCCGGCTCTGACAAACACGCCGAGCGTTAAACAGAGCCGCACAGGAACTGAGTCTGGATACGAGACGCCCGGTTCTCTTTCTGCAGATCGGATTCCTCGTTTTTAACGTGATGCAGTGCATGTTGTTCTGCGGTTTTGAAACCTCTTCACAGACCCCTGTCGGGTGGAGATTAGTGGCTTCAGTGAGCTGGCGTTGTGGTTTTGGGCACGTTTCGTGTGTTTTTGGGAGATGTAATCCTGTCACTACGTTGCTCAGGGTGACGCGTTGGAGCAGGAAGTGTGGGCTTCTGGGAGGGATTAACGGGAATCTGAGGCCAGTTGTCAACACGTCGCAGTTGAGCTGCTGAGCTCCGGTACGCTTGATGCCTGTAACGATATCTGCAATTCAGTTTTCCACAGCCCCTTCCAAAGACCCCCACAGCCCCCACCTCTCCCGCTAATACACTATGGTTTTCCCCTCTCCCTCGCTGTCTCCCCCTCTCTCTGTCCCTCTCCCCTCCTTTCTCTGTCCCTCTCCCTCTCCCTCTCTCTCTCTCCCCCCCGTCCCTCTCCCTCTCTTTCTGTCCCCCTCCCCCCCCCCCCCCGTCCCTCTCCCCCCCCCCCCCCGTCCCTCTCCCCCCCCCCCTCTCCATCCCCCCCCCCCCCCCCCGTCCCTCTCCCCCCCCCCCTCCCCCCCCCCCCCGCAGGGTCTGACCCTCACCGCGGCGATCGGGGGTGCAGACATGCCGGTGGTGATCACGGTGCTGAACAGCTACTCGGGCTGGGCTCTATGTGCCGAGGGCTTCCTGCTCAACAACAACCTGCTGACCATCGTGGGGGCTCTGATTGGCTCGTCCGGCGCCATCCTGTCCTACATCATGTGTGTGGTGAGCATCCGCCACCTCGACCGCGCCCACCACCGCGATCGCTACCGTGACTGTGACCGCGATCACGACTGTAACCGCTGTTGTGACTGAGGCTACAAGGAGGTCTCCTGCCTAGGCAGGAAATCCAGACCTTATTTCTGAATTCTGAATTTCACACCTTAAATGTCTCGGACAGAATCAAAAGACTTGATGCAGAGCGTATCACAATCACACACACACACACACACGCACAAACACACATGCACACACGCACATCCGCTTGCACACTTACACTTACGCACTTACCTGTGTTATATACGCTCACGTACAGGACGCTGATGTGTATATCGCCACACGTTTATTCCCTGTCCCCCTCAGAAAATTCTGCCATGTTTGGCCAGAGATCACAAACCACCCTGTTTCCCAGGATTCCAAATTTACAGTGAAGTTTAAATCTTGATTGATTTTCAGGATTTTGTTTGACATGACATTTTATTTTCCACTTTTTAAAAACTGTCCTTCAGCTGTATGTAGTTTCTCGGTCCAGTGAGTCAATCCCTTTGCAGCATATTTCACAGTGTGGCAGAAATGTAAACCTGGTGTCTGAAATCTTGCATGCTTTTTTATCTTTGACCACTAGGAGGCACTCTTACTGTTGATTTACCATTTAGACACTGAGGTTCTGGCAGCAATACTGAAGTCGTAGAAAATATACTTTGGAAAGGAGATCAGAGTTTGGAGCTGATAGCTCTTCAGTGAGCTGAGCGCATGTGGAAACCCCCCCCCCCCCCCCCCCCCCCCCCCGCGGGTGTTGGACTTACTCTGTGATCCGCTTGCCCCCCTCAGGCCATGAACCGGTCTCTGGCCAACGTGATCCTGGGGGGCTACGGGACGTCCTCCACGGGGACAGGCAAACCCATGGAGATCACCGGCACCCACACAGAGGTCAACGTGGACCAGACTGTGGAAATGATCAGGGACGCCAGCAACATCATCATCACTCCAGGTAAAGCCCTATACCATTACATTATCACCACAGGTAAAACCCCAAACCATTACATCATCACCCCAGGTAAAACCCCAAACCATTACATCATCACCCCAGGTAAAGCCCTATACCATTACACTATCACCACAGGTAAAACCCCAAACCATTACATCATCACCACAGGTAAAACCCCAAACCATTACATCATCACCCCAGGTAAAGCCCTATACCATTACATCATCACCCCAGGTAAAACCCCAACACATTACATCATCACATGAGGTAAAACTCTAAACTTCACAACATCACCCCAGGTAATATCCTAAACATTACACTGGACTCTGCTGCTCTAAACAGACTGAAAGATTTTCTCAAATTCGGTTTCTGAGACGTTTGTTTTTTTATGGGTGTTTGTTTATTGCACCTATATGATCCATCGACCGTTTCATTTCCAGAGTTGAAGTGGTAGCGAGGGGGCTGAGGCTAGTTTGTAAGGTTATCAGAAACGCGTTTTTTGATCTCCACCAGTGTGTTCGTGTGTAAAAATCACGGTGGCTAGTTGTGTCCGTAGTTCAGCATTCATACCTCTCATCGCCATAGGTCAGTGATTCTGTTTATTTGAACTGTCTAAAATGGTAAGTGGTAAATGGTAAATGGACTGCATTTATATAGCGCTTTTATCCAAAGCGCTTTACAATTGATGCCTCTCATTCACCCATTCACACACACACACTCACACACCAACGGTGAAAGGCTGTCATGCAAGGTACCAATCAGCTCGTTGGGAGCAATTAGGGGTTAGGTGTCTTGCTCAGGGACGCTTCGACACGCCCAGGGCAGGGGGATCGAACCGGCAACCCTCCGACTGCCAGACAAACGCTCTTACCTTCTGAGCTATGTCGCTATCTATTTGCGTTTCACTTCCACAGTGCCAAAGCCCGTAGTCACATTCTCCCTGGCAGTGCAATCCTGTCCAGAAAGTGGAACTTATTGGTTATTTCTGTAATATTGGAAAGGTTTATTCAGGCATTCTTTTAAAGGGAAGAGCGGGTCATTCTTTCGGTGGTTTAATGCTAAACACACAGAGTCTGCATGAGGCCTTCATTCTTCACTGGGAGGGTAGAATCCAAGGGATCTTCAGAATGTGTATTAGAATGATTCTTTCTGAAATGTCTGGAATGAAGCCCTTAATGTGGAATCAGCCTTTGTTCCCTCGTTCCTCTGTGTGCATGTGCGTGTGCGCGTGTGCGCGTGTGTGCGTGTGTGCATGTGCATGTGCGTGTGCGTGTGTGCGTGCGATTGCGTGTGCGTGCGTGTGTGCGTGTGCGCGTGCGTGCGCGCGTGCGTGTGTGGGTGTGTGCGCGTGCGTGCGTGCGTGCATGTGTGTGTGCATGTGTGTGTGCATGTGTGTGCGTGCGTGTGTGTGTGCGTGCGATTGCGTGTGCTGCTGCATAGACTCCCACCTTATCGGCTAGAAATTGCATTCTGTGCAAAGAAAGAAAGAAAAAAGACGCAATGTTCCCATGTTTCCTTCTTTTTAGTGGGACTTTGGGTTATTTTATTTTTTTAATAAACTTTTTGATGATGTAATTCCTCGCTGTCCATCACTGAAGGTGTCTCTCGTTCCCCAGGTTACGGTCTTTGCGCTGCCAAGGCCCAGTACCCCATCGCTGAGCTGGTGAAGATACTGGCGGAACAGGGCAAGAAAGTCCGGTAAGGTCGCAGGATGGGTCTTCTGAACGTACGCTGAGGATCAGTGTAACTTTTAAACTGTCTGACCTCTGAGGATCAGCGTAACGTTTAAACTGTCTGACCACTGAGGATAAGCGTACGTATGCTGGATTAGTGTAACGTTTAAACTGTCTGACCACTGAGGATAAGCGTACGCATGCTGGATTAGTGTAATGTTTAAACTGTCTGACCACTGAGGATAACTGTACGTATTCTGGATTAGTGTAACGTTTCAATGCATTTCAGCCACATGTGGATCATTTCACGCTGTTCAGGCTCTCCCTCCAAAAATGGGCTCTTCACCCCCATCTAGTTCTGGTTAACAGCCAGCCGGTCCTGAAGGCCTGTGATAGGTTACTGTGTGTCTCAGAACCTGACTAATCCCTGTGTCGGTGCAGTGCATCGTCATCGGTAACCTGAAAGTGAAGTGTAATTCGTACGGGCAGTCAGACCTGTACCTGTCCCCTTCAGTGGCCCTGCCCCCGTGCAGCCTGTGTGGAGGACTCCCCCAGTTCAGAGCAGCTTGAGTGTGGAGCTGCTGCTCTCTGTCTGATCGGCTCTGTTCTTACCTGTCCAGCGTACCTGTGTGAGCAGCGGAGAACTGAGGGCGGCCAACACTGCCCTGCACAGAGCATAGAGAAACTGTTCTATCGGCCAGTGAAGAGCTCAGACAGAGAGAAACTGTTCTATCGGCCAGTGAAGAGCTCAAACAGAGAGAAACTGTTCTATTGGCCAGTGAAGAGCTCAGACAGAGAGAAACTGTTCTATCGGCCTATGAAGAGCTCAAACAGAGAGAAACTGTTCTATCGGCCTATGAAGAGCTCAAACAGAGAGAAACTGCTCTGTTGGCCAGTGAAGAGCTAAGGGAGAAACTGTTTTGTTGGCTAGTGAAGAGCTAAGAGAGAAACTGTTTTGTTGGCTAGTGAAGAGCTTAGAGAAACTGTTCTATTGGCCAGTGAAGAGCTCAGACAGTTTAAGTTTATGTTCAAGTTGTGCTTTATTGACCACATGGAGTAGTTTGTCCTCTACATTTGACCCATCCTAGCCACTTAGGAGCAGTGGGCAGCCTCAGTGCAGCGCCTGGGGACCAACTCCAGCTCTGAGGCCAGGGCCTTGGTCATGGGCAGTGGCAGGAGTATACCTAACCTGACCTGCATGAGACCTACAAACTGCTCTGTTGGCCAGTGGAGACCTGTGACAGAAATAAAAACAGTACACTGTATACAGAGCCTAAACAGAGAAACCGTTCATTGGTCAGCAGCTAGTCACATGTTTATAAGCTGATTCAGGATTGGATAAGGAGCATGCTTCCTGTTAGACCACTCTGTTCCATCTCCTGTGTCCTTAAGAGTTGCATTCAGACCCTGTGTCATAGACAAGGGTCCTCTACTGCCAGGTTCCTCTCTCTCTCTCAAACACACTTTCCTTCTCTCTATCCGTCCTTCTTTGTCTCTCTCTCTCTATCTCTCCTTCCTTCTCTTTCTCTTGCCTCCCCATCATTTTCTCTCTTTCTCTTGTTCTCTATCCGTCCTTCTCTTGTTTTCTATCCCTCCTTTCTTCTCTTTCTCTTGCCCTCGCCATCATTCCCTCCTTACCTCTGTGTGCCCCCCCCCCCCCCCCCCCTCGCAGTTGTGTTGCCGTGCCGATGGAAATGTTCAGGCGAGGTCCTGCTGTAATTTGCTCCCCCTCCTTTGATCTGGCCTCCTGGCAGCTGCCACCAATTACAGCATTCGCTGCTGATTAGAGGGGGAGGTGGGTGGCCAGATTAGCTGGCATCCCCCCTCCCACCCACCCACCGGGGGGATGGATGGGGGGGGGGGTCGTCTCTGCTAAGTGGCTTTGAAAGGCAACCCGTCGCTGCATTAAGATATCGATCGGGCTCTTGCCGTCCGTAATTAACTCGAACCCCTGTGGTCTTCCTCTGGTCCAGTTTGGTAATGTTGAGAAACCGTATTGTGCATAAACATCAACCACATCTGTCAACATATCGCAGGTCAGTTCTGCTCAGCCACTGAAAATGACAAAAATACATGTGGTGTCTATAATCCATGTGTTGTTTGCAGTTTTAAAGTCTGTGGTCATATTTAATACTATTCTTTAGATTTTTTTTGTCACTATTGTCATTTGCAAGACAAAGGCATTTTTTACACTTTGACACTCAAATATTAACATTTATACTGTAATCTTCAGAAATACTTTGGAAATATGAAAATATAGAAATATTGCATCTTTTCCAGATTTTATTTCTATGTGCATCCTGGTCATTGGCATTTTCAATGCCACTGAAGTTCAGTGAAGTTCAGTGTTCAGGACTGTAAGGCTAATGGACTTGCTATCAGCTGTGAAAGTGTGTGTGTGTGTGTGTGAATAGGTGTGAGAGTGTGTGTGTGTGTGTGTGTTTGTGTGTGTGGGTGTGTGCATGAGTGTGTGTGTATGTGTATATAGATGTGTGTGTGTGTTTATGTGTATAGGTGTGTGTGTGTGTTTATGTGTATAGGTGTGTGTGTGTGTGTTTGAGAGAGAGTGTGTGTGTGTGTGTGTTCGAGAGAGTGTGTGTGTGTGTGTGTTAGAGAGAGAGAGGGGAGGAGGCTCTCTGAGTGTTAGCAGACTGAGGGCTGTTTCTCAGGCTTGGGGATCAGCAGATGTCCTGATTGGGGGTCTCTGACCCCGCCTGTGGCCTGGGGCCTCTTCGTATCCCACAATGCAGCTGTTCCTCAGCGGTGGGCAACCGGAAAGGAAATGATGTCAGTCCACTCAACCAAAACCAGACCGGACTCCCCTTTCCTGGGGTTCTCAGCGGCTGTGAGAACAGTCCATGATGTGTCCGGCAACGATACACACCCACACACACGCTCACACGCATTCGCACCTATACACACACACAACGGTACACACTCCCACACACACACACGCGCGCACACAACGGTACACACTCCCACACCAGTCCTTTGAATGGCCAGTAGATTCACCTAAATAATGAATCCCATTCGATTCCCAGGCAGTGTCTTCCCTGGGAATCGAACCCCAGCCCCAATGAACACAGCCGTTAGGTTACCAGGCCTGCTCCTTACCCGTTATACTACACTGCTGTCCATTGTACTGGGAGAGTGAGACCACTCGGCTGTGCGTGTAAGTGCAGTAAATTCTTTTGAGGCTGTTGGGAATGTTACAGTCCGGTTGTGGTCCAGGTGATTGTGTTATAGTCTGATTATAGTCGTGTTGGTTATGTTACAGTCTGGTTGTGGTCGTGTTGGTTTTGTAGGGTCTGGTTGTGGTCCTGTTGGTTTTGTAGGGTCTGGTTGTGGTCTGGTTGTGGTTTTGTAGGGTCTGGTTGTGGTCGTGTTAGTTATGTTACAGTCTGGTTGTGGTCGTGTTGGTTATGTTACAGTCTGATTGTGGTCGTGTTGGTTATGTTACAGTCTGTTTGTGGTCTGGTTGTGGTTTTGTAGGGTCTGGATGTGGTCATGTTGGTTTTGTAGGGTCTGGTTGTGGTCCTGTTGGTTTTGTAGGGTCTGGTTGTGGTCGTGTTGGTTATGTTACAGTCTGGTTGTGGTCCTGTTGGTTTTGTAGGGTCTGGTTGTGGTCCTGTTGGTTTTGTAGGGTCTGGTTGTGGTCCTGTTGGTTTTGTAGGGTCTGGTTGTGGTCCTGTTGGTTTTGTAGGGTCTGGTTGTGGTCCTGTTGGTTTTGTAGGGTCTGGTTGTGGTCATGTTGGTTTTGTAGGGTCTGGTTGTGGTCCTGTTGGTTTTGTAGGGTCTGGTTGTGGTCATGTTGGTTGTGTTACAGTCTGGTTGTAGTCGTGTTGGTTATGTTACAGTCTGGTTGTGGTCGTGTTGGTTTTGTAGGGTCTGGTTGTGGTCCTGTTGGTTTTGTAGGGTCTGGTTGTGGTCCTGTTGGTTTTGTAGGGTCTGGTTGTGGTCGTGTTGGTTGTGTTACAGTCTGGTTGTGGTCGTGTTGGTTATGTTACAGTCTGGTTGTGGTCGTGTTGGTTTGGTGGGTCTGGTTGTGGTTTTGTAGGGTCTGGTTGTGGTCGTGTTGGTTTTGTTACAGTCTGGTTGTGGTCGTGTTGGTTTTGTAGGGTCTGGTTGTGGTTTTGTAGGGTCTGGTTGTGGTCGTGTTGGTTTTGTAGGGTCTGTTTGTGGTCTGGTTGTGGTTTTGTAGGGTCTGGATGTGGTCATGTTGGTTGTGTTACAGTCTGGTTGTGGTCGTGTTGGTTATGTTACAGTCTGGTTGTGGTCGTGTTGGTTTTGTAGGGTCTGGTTGTGGTCTGGTTGTGGTTTTGTAGGGTCTGGATGTGGTCATGTTGGTTGTGTTACAGTCTAGTTGTGGTCGTGTTGGTTACGTTACAGTCTGGTTGTGGTCGTGTTGGTTTTGTAGGGTCTGGTTGTGGTCTGCTGCTGGTTTGCTGTGTTGAGTGGGGCAGGCTGATGCTAAGCTCGGGTGTGTTCATGCTCAGTGACAGTGATGTGCGTTTGGAGGGCTCAGCAGCTGTTCGGGAGTTCGCGCGTCACTCAGCACTGGAATCATGGACCAGCCTGTAGGAGGCGTGTGGAACACGTGTGTGTGTGAAGGGTGTCTGATTCCTGTTTTATTCCGTGATTTAGTCCAGGCGCTCCAGAGCTGTTTAGTGTATGTGGTCACATGACCCTCTGGCTGTCCGTCTCCAGGTTCGGAATCCACCCGGTCGCCGGGCGCATGCCGGGGCAGCTGAACGTGCTGCTGGCAGAGGCGGGCGTGCCCTACGACATCGTCCTGGAGATGGAGGAGATTAACGAGGACTTCGCTGGTACGACTCGCCTGCACTGAACAATCCACGTCTCCCCCAAATCTCTGAGTCACTTTCACTTCCTCTGAAGCACTTTCACTTCCTTTGAATCTCTGAACCACTGTCACTTCCTCTGAATCTCTGAAACACTGTCACTTCCTCCGAATCTCTGAAGCACTGTCTCTTCCTCTGAATCTCTGAACCACTGTCACTTCCTCTGAATCTTCGTTATTAGGCAGTAATCATTATGGGATTGGTAATATTTGGTCATTGTATGTATTATATATTGTATCATGGTTCTATGTTGGGGAAAGTTTCCTACATTTGTGCTTCACCGATCTTACACAATGTTAAATGAATATGATGTAATGGACCACATTTTTTGTTTATATATATATATATATACAGTTGAGGTCGAAAGTTTCCATACACCTGCAAAGCAAATTTACTTCATGGCAGTTTTGAGGTTCCAATTATTTCTACAAGTCTTATTTTTCTGTGATGGAATGATTGGAGCTTAAACTTGTTTGTCACAAAAAAAAACATTCATGAAATTTGGTTTTGTAATATATTTATTGTGAGTTTTCTGAAACAAAAATATACAAACAGGTTCAGAACTAAACATACAGCGCTTCTAATATTTGGTCGCATGACCTTTAGCCATCTTAACCTCAAGTAGACGCTTTTGGTAGCCATCCACAAGTTTCTGGCAAGCTTGTGGTTGAATCTTGGACCACTCCTCTTGACAAAATTGGTACAGTTCGACTAAATTTGTTGGCTTCCTGATACGGACTTGTCTCTTCAGCAGTGTCCACATGTTCTCGATGGGGTTGAGGTCGGGACTCTGTGAAGGCCATTCTAAAACCTTAATTCTAGCCTGGTTTAGCCATTCCTTCACCACTTTTGAGGTGTGTTTGGGGTCATTGTCTTGTTGGAAGACCCAGCTGCGTCCAAGACCCAACTTTCTAGCAGATGGTTTCAGGTTGTCCTCAAGGATTTTGAGGTAATCCTCCTTTTTCATGATTCCGTCTATTTTTTGTAATGCACCAGTTCCACTGGCAGCAAAACATCCCCAGAGCATAATACTACCACCCCTGTGCTTGACGGTAGGGATGGTGTTCTTGGGGTTGAAGGCCTCACCTTGTTCCCTCCAAACATATCTCTGGTCATTGTGGCCAAATAACTCCATTTTTGTCTCATCTGACCACAGGACCTTCCCCCAGAAGGTTGTATTTTTGTCCATGTGGTCATTTGTAAACTTGAGTCGAGCCTTAAGGTGCCGGTTCTGGAGCAAGGGCTTCCTTCTTGCACAGCAGCCTCTCAGACCATGGCGATGTAAAACACGTTTGACTGTGGACTTTGATATCTGTATTCCATCAGCATGCAATTCATTGCAGATCTGCTTCTTGGTGATTCTTGGTTGCATCTTGACCAGCCTGACCAATTTTCTCTCAGCAGCAGGGGAGAGCTTGCGTTTTCTTCCTGTTCGTGGCAGTGACACAACCACACCATGCACTTTAAACTTAGAAATAATGGTTTGCACAGTAGATCTTGGTACCTGTAACAGCTTTGCAATGGCTCCGAGTGACTTTCCTGACTTGTTCAAGTCAATGATATGCTTTTTCAGATCCATGCTGAGCTCTTTTGACCTTCCCATTGCAGTGCAGGCTGGTTGTGACTAACGAGCGCTTTTTAAATTGCCTCAGAGAAGTCATCAGCTGTAGTCAATCATGATCACTCACAAGGAGTTAAGGGGCCATGCCACAAAGGAAATTTGATTGTCACAACTTTCTACATCATCAAAATAGATAATTTAAGTTGCTGTATGTTTATTTCTGAACCTGTTTGTATATTTTTGTTTTCAGAGAACTCACAATAAATATATTACAAAACCAAATTTCATGAATGTTTTTTTGTGACAAACAAGTATAAGATCCAATCATTCCATCAAAGAAAAATAAGACTTGTAGAAATAATTGGAACCTCAAAACTGCCATGAAATAAATTTGCTTTGCAGGTGTATGGAAACTTTCGACCTCAACTGTATATATGTATATATATGTGTATATATATATATATATATATGTTGAATATGTAATAAGATGTATGAATTAAATTATTCTGGGTGCACGTAGGGCTTGTGGTTTTGTTGTAAAAGTAATGTGTCAGTGCTAAAACTGCGGCCTGTGTTTGGTGGTTTTCAGACACGGACCTGGTACTGGTTATCGGGGCGAACGACACGGTCAACTCCGCAGCCCAGGAGGACCCCAACTCCATCATCGCTGGGATGCCTGTCCTGGAGGTGTGGAAGTCCAAACAGGTGAGGAGGTCCAGCCACAGGCACACCATCAAATGCAGATTCTTCTGATTTCTGTCGATGAACACTATGAATAGGTTTTTTTTTAATTCTGTGTTCTAGAACTCGATTGGTGTCAGTTGCCAGTAGTGACTGTTACATCAGCATTAGAATGTTCAGAAGTTTGTGACACATTTGTGATTTTCACACCAGTAAGTGAGATGGTGCCTGTAAGAATAGCCATCTGATCAGTGTCAGCATCGCCCCCTAGAGTTTTGGAGGAGTTCTGGCATGGGTCATGCAGGTACACTGTGTAGTATGAGACAGATAGCCTGCTGGAGTGTGGTGGTGTGGAGGACCACACAGGCCTGGGAGGGGGTCGAGGCGCCCCCTTCTCTTTTTGGGGTGATCCGGGGTCGTCTTCTGCACGCACCTGTGCTGATTGGTCGCAGATGCTCAGTGAGTCTGGGAATCGGACCTGTCTGCTCGGTGTGTTATTTCCCTGGAGGGGGGGCTGCTGAGCTTCCCTGGGGGGCGGCGGCTCGTGGCGTACCTGTCATAGTACAGCTGGGGGCGGGGCGCTGCCCTGCCCACGCGACCTCATCGACCATTCATTGGCCGGTTCGGCAGACTGGCAGCCCAATCAGAGCTGGCCGGTGGGTCGCTGGTTTGAGGTCAGGAGTGGGGCGCTGGATTCTTCCAGATGTCCTCCAGTGTGTTCGATAAAAGCAGGACAAACAGCTTTTATATTCCCACCCTTATTATTCTGCCGTGGAACTTTCCGGAATCCGCGCCATGCGCTCAGCCGCAGGGTTTGTACGCCACACAGCCCAAGTTTCAGGACCTGCTCTGTTAATGACACTGACACTTCTTCTGTGTTATGAAGCTACTGACAGCTCAACTTCAGCATCTCTTCTTTCTGACATAAATGCTCTAAATCTGGTGGTTTCAACATTCTCCGCCCCAGGGACCTCACCCAGGTTCAGAGTCGTGCAGGGGACCCCCATCATAAGTTATATACATCACTGTATATGAAGTGTGGCCAGGGACCCCCTGCAGTACCTTCAAGGACCCCCAGACCCCCTGTTGAAAAAGCTCTAAATGATGGTCTTCCCTGCAATACCAGGGAATATGAGCTCACTAGTTTTTTAACACTTTTTTAAAAACCTGAAGCAAGAATTAGATGTGGGGAAAACTCAGGGTAAAGTCGAGGGTAAAGTATTGGGACCAGGACAGTAGAGCTCCTCAGGACTGCTTGGAGAAGCTCAGTGTGTGAAAGTAAGATGTCTGTTCCGTTCCTGCAGGTTTTGGGCTGCCTCTGTTTCTCAGTGGCGCTCATGAGAGATCATAAACACATGATCTGCTGGATTTATGGGCTGGAGGCCCAGCCTTCCTGCTGCACAGAGCACAGCGGCTCTGTTTCTGCTCTCTGACAGATGAATTTAGGGCCCTGAAGAAAGATGGTGGACAGTGTTTTTAACGGAACGTTTTGCTGCACAGGGGGTGGTAGCGTTTCAGGTGCAGGGATGGGTCGCCCAGGCGATGGTTGCTTGTTTTCGGGGGAGGGTAACGGGACGTTTCGTTGCAGGTGGTGGTGATGAAGCGGTCTCTGGGCGTGGGCTATGCCGCTGTGGACAACCCCATCTTCTACAAGCCCAACACCGCCATGTTGCTAGGAGACGCCAAGAAGACCTGCGACGCCCTGCAGGCCAAGGTCCGCGAGGCCTCCTCTTAGCCCGGAACCTTCCGCCCGAGCCCGCGCCGCGGCCAACCGCGCCGCGCACTGAGCACGTGCAGAGGGAGGAGCGGGAAACAGAACCGCAGACTCCGCCCTCACGTCTCCTGGCAACCCCCTTCTCCCCCTTATTCGATCATTTCAAACGGTATTTTTATTATTATTAGCTGCAATATTGCGATTATTAGTTTTTAGGTACTAGATTAACAGACACTTAGTTCAGCTAAAATTGGCATCATTTTTACTCCATTAGCAAAAATAAATAAATGAATTAGACTGCAAGGGCAGGTTTTTTATATAGACTCTGGTCTTGGTTAATGTACCCTAGCAGTTCTGTTTGTAAAAACTAAAGGGAGCACTCACTCGTGTCTGAGCGTCGTAGGACTATGAAGTTTTTTGGTATTTTAATGCTCTGAAAAGTCGTAGATGACACGACCAGTCTGGTTCGGGATCATGTCACTTTTTGTTTTCCTGAATGTAGTATTTTGTGAATCAGTGCAATCTGACGATGTTACGCGTAGCTGTGTCCTTGTTATGGCACAGAAACTTGAGCAATACCTTCGATTCCAATATTCCTGGGGGTTCCCTCTTGGTTTTACAGTAATTTGAAGGATTTTGAGATCAGATGAAGTATAAAAACAAAAAGGTAGTTCATTTAGGAGAAGAAAACATTGCGAAGAACAGGGATTATTGGCTTAATATTCAGTTGCAACTTTTAGGTTTTGCATTTAGGATTTCATACTGTAGAACAAAGCTACATTTTTTTTGTGAGGAAATGTTCCCAGATAGTATTAAAAAGCTGATTACTGTAAATTTGAGGAAATCACATTAGTTTACGCTGCCCTTCCTGTCACCTGGGAGACGAGATGTGTGCAGTTTAGTCATCTCTGTTTTTACAAACGGTTTCAAACGCACCGATGTCCACACCGGGACCAGACCACGACCGAGAGAACCCGCCCACCGTTTCCATTTCCATGACAACAGCCCTACCTCTCCTACGCTCTTAACCCGACCAACTTCCTCTTCCGTGGGTTTACGTTAAAATATTCCGCGTCCTGCTTCTGTGCGTCCTGCGTGGGTGTGTCTCTGTGCTGAGCTGTGGGAGCGGCCTGTTCCCTCTCTCTCTGACGTTTATCCATTCCACTCCTACCTGTGAAAAAGACCCCTAAAAGGCTCACCTGTAGAAACAACCTCTAAAAGGCTCACCTGTAGAATCGACCCCTAAAAGGCTCACCTGTAGAAACGACCCCTAAAAGGCTCACCTGTAGAATCGACCCCTAAAAGGCTCACCTGTAGAATCAACCCCTAAAAGGCTCACCTGTAGAAACAACCCCTAAAAGGCTCACCTGTAGAAACAACCCCTAAAAGGCTCACCTGTAGAATCGACCCCTAAAAGGCTCACCTGTAGAAACAACCCCTAAAAGGCTCACCTGTAGAAACAACCCCTAAAAGGATCACCTGGTTCTTCCTCTGCTTGGACTGACTCATGGATCACGCATTTCATTCGTTTTTTCTTAATTTTATTTTCACCTGTTTGAGGAGAAAAGACGGGACCTGACAAAAGGGATGAAACGTAGGGACAGACGGACTGAGCTTCCAACCCTCCAGTCCCCTCAGAGTATTTTTATATAGAAAAGTCCCTCTTTGTGCAGTACTTTCATTCTTTATTACCTGTATTTGTAGCAAAAAAAATCTAATCAAAATGGGGGGGAGAAATGCCTTTTAGACATTTCTGTTTTCCATGGTGGGGAGACATGAAATAATGTGACTGTTTTTCTCTGGTTGGTCATGGAACATTGCCCTAAATAAACTACCCGGTAATGCTGACCTAGCCTCTTCCTTTGCCTCTTCTTGGTTCCTCGTTCTAAGTACAGGATCTCACTAACCCATTAGACTGAGTCTACGTACAGGATCTCTCTAGACTGAGTCTAAGTACAGGATCTCACTCACTCAGTCAGCCATTAGACTGAGTCTAAGTACAGGATCTCACTAGACTGAGTCTAAGTACAGGATCTCACTCAGCCATTAGACTGAGTCTAAGTACAGGATCTCACTAACCCATTAGACTGAGTCTACGTACAGGATCTCTCTAGACTGAGTCTAAGTACAGGATCTCACTCAGCCATTAGACTGAGTCTAAGTACAGGATCTCACTAAGCCATTAGACTGAGTCTAAGTACGGGATCTCACTCAGCCATTCGACTGAGTCTAAGTACAGGATCTCACTAAGCCATTAGACTGAGTCTAAGTACAGGATCTCACTCAGCCATTAGACTGAGTCTAAGTACAGGATCTCACTAAACGATTAGACTGAGTCTAAGTACAGGATCTCACTAAACGATTAGACTGATCTCACACAGCTTTTTGACTAAGTCCCTCACACATACCCATTAGACTAATATCGAAATGCAGGTCATACAAGGACATCATCTGCCTCTTGTCCTGACTCCTCAGAATTACACCGGCAGAGAGCCAGACTGAAGTGTGAGTTTGAGTGACCGATCCAGGCCATGAGTTTGATACAGTATTGTCTTTGATGCTTTTTTACAACCCAGTTTTATTATCTGAATACTTAGAGTGAACTTTTTTTCCTTGATTTGTCTCTGTACTTCACCATATTTGTAATCAAACAATTCACACGTGGTTTGTGCACATTCTAAGCTTTTATTTAAGGTTGTTTTCAAAATTTTTGGTTTCACCATGTAGAACTTGCAGCACTTATATAAATAGTTCCCTCATTTCTGGGAAATTTAAGGTTCGGGACAAAAGTGCTTCTGATTAGTCAGGTGTGTTCATTTGTTTCCTTAGTGGAGATGTAAGAGAGCTTTCACTATCTAGTTTTGATTCTAGGCTTTTGATTGTTTTTGGAGTCTTATTGGCATTTGTTAACATGACGACCAGAGTTGTGCCAACGAACGTCAAGGAAGCCGAAATCATGGTGTACAGACACCAGATCAAGGTAAGTATGTCTTTGTCCCAAACATTATGGAGCTCACTGTGTCTGTTTATGCTGATATATATTATTCCCCCTCCACATGCACCCCTCACTCATCACACTGCTGAGACCATAAGTGTTGCATTAAGGCTATGAGATCCACCTGGGGTGTTTCAGCTCAGTTGAGGGAATGCCAGCATTCCGAGCAGCCCTGGATGACCAGGGATTGCGTCTCTGTTGGAGCGAACGCAGGCACACTTGGCGTCCTACGAGCGACAGGACGCTGTGGGTTGGAGGAGGGGGGTACGAGGGGGTGGGGGGGTGTTGGGGGGGATGGGGGGGTGCGTAAGTCTTGCTCCGGTCACACGTCCCATCTGTTCTTCAGTCTCATATCGGGCCGTGTGCAAACCGGGCACCTCACTGCTCGCTTTTTGGGGGTTCAGGCCTGGTTTCCCCCAATTTTTCCCCAGCTGTTACTCTGTAACACGTCTTTGTTACAGTCCTCTGTAAAAAAAAAAAAAATAAATAAAATAAGATAAATAAAAAAAAGACTCTATACAAGTAAAATAGATTTGGTTTGATTTGAACATGTTTGGCCCTGCCTTGCGCACATGCGCCCATGTTCAGACAGAAGACCGAAGAAACATATGGATGAAGTGACTGTGACATCACCCATTGACTTGGGCTTGTGGACAGTATTTTGAAACTTTATTTTCAGCCCGCCGTGTTGTACAAATTGGAGCCAGAGGCTGTGCAGTGGGGGGGGGTAATGAAATCTGGGCCGGGCTGGGTCCTCTGCTAAGCGTGCGAGGCAGCGATTCGGCAGTGATGCAAACTGTCCCGAATCGTCCACCAAATGTCACAATATTGTATAAATGCAACAATAACTTAACAAATCGGCACATGGGGAGACATTAGATTTAAAAAAAACACATTTTGGAACTTAATGTTCTTTTGGGAAAAAATTGGGCCTCATTCACCAAACTTAAAAATGGTTCCTACTTTTGTACTTAAAAATGTTCTTAAAGGAGTACCATGGTGATTTTCACTTTCTCGGTTTTATGTGCTATTTACACAAGAGGCATTGAAGAAACACAATGAGTAAAGTATTAAATATGTGTGTTCTGTATTTTTGGAGAAATATGCGTTTTAAATTTATCGTCCTATTTTCAACCGGTTGAGAAAGTTGTCAACTTGGTGCGTCGCGAATACAGTAACCACTCCCCTTTCCACGCCCCGTAAACCCATGGACCCATCGTTTGCGCCCCTGGCTACAGGCAAGACAATGCAAATATTTGACTAACGTTAGGTTCACTTAAATTAGAGTGCCTTTTAAGGACTATTAGATTATTTCTGGTTATATTCATTTAGCTAGCTAGCTAACGTTAGCTAGCTAGGTAGTTTGCTTTCATAAGGCAATGTTATCGATAACATTAGCTAGCTAGTTTGCTTTTATGAGGACGTTATAGTTGTGCTTTTATCTTAACTTGGCTAGCTAGATAGCAAAAATTATAATTGGATATAAGTCAACGTCCTTACCTTAGCTATCTATCGATACTTGATATACTACTAAGCTAGCTAGCTTATGAAAAGTCTCCCAAAAAGAGCGCGTATCATGGGGGTAGCTATGGTAACGGGGCACGGTCTGTCAATCATAGCTAACTGACAGTTCTCATTACCACGCGCAGACGGTTCGGGTGAACTTTTATAGTGGGAAATTTAGGCTTAGAAAAATACGTTTTAAAGTACATTGAAATGACTGAATAATAAAAAAAATATGCACATTTGTTTTGTTGTTGCCTAAAGACAACTGGGAAGTGTCACGTTCAACCACCATGTTACTCCTTTAAGAAGAACCAATATGGGATTCATGCCACGTGCAGACATTTGTTTTTGTGCATATCCCAGGTGTATGAGATGATGAATGCTGACTGTTTGTAAATTTAATGCACAATCCTGTTCATGTGATTAGCATAAGGAAACAGCCATGAAAAAATGACGAAAGCTGAAATGTTTGTGGAAACGTTCTTACACACAGTTTACAATCCAATATGATTGTACGCATGTTTGGTCAATGAGGCCCATTAACTTTATATTTTGATCGTATTGTCGCCATTGACTTGCATTGAAACGGGTGACTGAAACACCTATACTGGATCCAACCACCCTGGCACTAGTGAGCAGCATCTCCCAACAAGCCCAGGAAGTGAGCTTCAGAAACCCAGCCCGGTTTTGGCCGTCTGGTTGAGGCTTGCCTTGTGGACACGTGACCGCTTTTAGCCCTTGCAGGAGAAAGAGCGTCTGTGGAATCAGCAGGTGGAGAAGGAGAGGACGCCGAGATCCATGGAGATGTGATGTCACAGACCCAAGGAATCAAAGGTAACGTGTATAATGTTGGAACAAATAATGTGAAAGTGCAGATCAAAGTTCTGTGGACTGCTGTTCGTTTACACAGACATTTCGGTTAACTTAAAAGTTTTTAGGAAATGTAAACAAGCTGGAGAGTGTCCTTTTAAAACGGTTTTATTAGCCAGCTGGTGTTCTGTCTCTGTCCCCTGAATGAAAATTTTGGGATGGAGGCTGGAGGGCCTGGTTCTGCTCCACAGGGAACCCCCTCTGATTGCTGAGCTCAGCGGGGGTGGCATGGCATGTCTCGATATTCCACTAAATTGTGCTTTATTTGTGTTGTTATTGTGTAACCCTGGTGTATCTTCCCTCACAGGCTGCACTAGTTCGCAGTCGATCGTAGGATTTCACATTCCTTGGTCTCTGAGCGTTCATCTCCCAGCTCTAGGGTTACTGACCCTTTCAGCCCTGATTTATGCACTTGTCTTCTCAGTGTAAGAGCTTCTGCCGAATGCCTGTAATTTAGTGTAATGTTCTCTAATGTAGTGTAATGTTCTCTAATTTAGTGTAATGTTCTCTAATTTAGTGTAATGTTCTCTAATGTAGTGTGATGTTCTCTAATTTAGTGTAATGTTCTCTAATTTAGTGTAATGTTCTCTAATGTAGTGTGATGTTCTCTAATTTAGTGTGATGTTCTCTAATTTAGTGTGATGTTCTCTAATGTAGTGTGATGTTCTCTAATGTAGTGTAATGTTCTCTAATGTAGTGTAATGTTCTCTAATGTAGTGTAATGTTCTCTAATGTAGTGTGATGTTCTCTAATGTAGTGTAATGTTCTCTAATGTAAAGTTAAAGTGAGCTTTTGCGCACCAGTCTAGAATATGTGAGATTGTTGCCCCAGTCTGGGTCAGTGGCTGGGGGTCTGTGAGATTGTTGCCCCAGTCTGGGTCAGTGGCTGGGGGTCTGTGAGATTGTTGCCCCAGTCTGGGTCAGTGGCCGGGGGTCTGTGAGCCTGTTGCCCCAGTCTGGGTCAGTGGCCAGGTGTCTGTGCTTCTGTTACCCCAGTGGTATTTCTGTGGGCTGCTTTGTGAATGCAGGCCTTGGTGTGCTGGTGTTGTTCGGAGCTTGACTGACGTGTCATACACAGAAGGGGTCTAATTAGAACCTGCAGCCCCTCGCTGCTGAACGAGCACACGGTCATTAAGGAGGAAGCTCACTAATACACTGTACTTACATGCCACAACATTTCCTGTGTTTTCTTCTGTAAACATTGCATAGGATTCTAGAAAATGTGATTCTAAATGTAATCATGACATGCTATGATCACTGCCCAAGGTAAGCATTATCATTATGATGACATTTTGATTACCATCTACTGTTTTTGTTGTTATTTTGCTTATTTTTTTTAAATGAAATGCTCAAGGGATCTTTTGTCAGATTATTGCCTGTAGAAGGATTGTGTGATCAGTAGTCTAGCCTGTAGACACTGAATAACAGTGTAATTCACACTGTCACACAACACTTTCAGCCATGCTATTCTCTCTTTCTCTGTCTCTCTCTCACACACACGCACACACACACACTCACGCACTCACACAGCAGGTGAATGCATAGGAATGTTTGGATTTTCCTGTAAATTGGTATTTTAGTCAACAAACTGTTGGCAATCAGATGTGTTGCGCAAGAGATGGTGAATGTGGTTCTTTTTGAGTGGAAAATGTTGGCAGAACTACGCAGTAAATATTTACACTGGTGCCGTTTTAATCCCTGTGCTGTTAGAACAGTGGCCTTTCTGACTGAGTGCTTTAGACTCTGTGCTGTGCTGTGCTGTTAGAACAGAGGCCCTTTCTGACTGAGTGCTTTAGTCTCTGCTGTGCTGTACTGTGCTGTAAGAACAGAGGCCCTTCCTGACTGAGTGGGTTAATCTCTGTGCTGTGCTGTTAGAACAGAGGCCTTTCTGACTGAGTGGGCTAATCTCTGTGCTGTTAGAACAGAGGCCTTTCTGACTGAGTGGGTGAATCTCTGTGCTGTGCTGTACTGTGCTGTGCTGTGCTGTTAGAACAAAGGCCTTTCTGAATGAGTGGGTTAATCTCTGTGCTGTGCTGTGCTGTTAGAACAGAGGCCCTTCTGACTGAGTGGGTTAATCTCTGTGCTGTACTGTGCTGTGCTGTGCTGTTAGAACAGAGGCCTTTCTGAATGAGTGGGTTAATCTCCGTGCTGTGCTGTGCTGTTAGAACAGAGGCCTTTCTGACTGAGTGGGTTAATCTCTGTGCTGTGCTGTGCTGTTAGAACAGCGGCCCTTTCTGACTGAGTGGGTTAATCTCTGTGCTGTGCTGTGCTGTTAGAACAGCGGCCCTTCTGACTGAGTGGGTTAATCTCTGTGCTGTGCTGTGCTGTTAGAACAGGGGCCTTTCTGACTGAGTGGGCTAATCTCTGTGCTGTGCTGTGCTGTTAGAACAGAGGCCTTTCTGACTGAGTGGGTTAATCTCTGTGCTGTGCTGTGCTGTGCTGTGCTGTTAGTACAGAGGCCTTTCTGAATGAGTGGGTTAATCTCTGTGCTGTGTTGTGCTGTTAGAACAGAGGCCTTTCCTGAGTGGTTTTAAGGCCATTTTCCATTCAGCTTTCTCCATATAAAACTCTCATAAGGACACACAGCTCCCGGACAGCGTTGATCAGGAGCACTATCGCTCCAGAAGCGGCCGTAAAGATGACCCCTTCTCCCGTATAATGCTGCGTGCTCAGGAGCCATTTTGATCACACCGACTCACCTGACTTCAGAAGACCCTGGAGGCTGACCCTAATGAGCCATAAAGAGGTGTTGATGACTTCACCCGCCCGGGCAGACCGCTCCACAGCGCCCCCTTCAGGCGCCTCGCTGTCTCTTTCGCACTGCGCCCTGGCGGAGGCCCTGGTCCTGCAGCCTTACGGCGGAAGGAGCTTCTTCATGTGTTGCTCAGGTAAAATAAAGTAATGATGATGAGTAATGATGTTGCTTCACCAGCAGGGGGTGCTGTTTCAGACCCACGTTCACCAGTCTTCTATAAATGCTTTTCCAGTTATGTGTGCAGTCTTATAAATGAAGTCCATAAACCTGCATGCATAACTTTTATGTATTATTATTATTTTTATCATAATAATAATAATAATGTGACTCCTATCAACTATACTATAGATAAAAGTGTCTGCCAAATAAATGTAATGCAGTGTACTTGCCCAGTACAGAGCTGCTAAATCAGGACACATACTGTGTGTGTGTGTGTGTGAGTGTGAGCGTGTGTGTGTGAGTGTGTGTGAGTATGAGCGTGTGTGTGTGAGTGTATGTGAGTATGAGCGTGTGTGTGTGAGTGTATGTGAGTGTGAGCGTGAGCGTGAGCGTGTGAGCGTGAGCGTGTGAGTGTGAGTGAGCGTGTGAGTGTGAGCGTGTGCGTGTGCGTGTGAGTGTGTGTGTGTGTGTGTGAGTGTGTGTGTGTGTGTGTGTATGTGTATTTGTTTTTTGCAAGTGTAGTGAAATTTACCTAATTTTTCCTCAGAATGCACAGAAACGGGCCTACACAGAGAACACGCAGACATGCAGAATGCATCTGCTTCCTGGACACCAGAGTCCTCTTATATTTTAGGAACTAAACCACTGAAATACCATTGAGTCTGTGATTTATCCCTTTTGAATGGTAACTGTAGAAAGGTTTCACTGCTACCTCAATGAACAGTAATGTCCATCTGTGAGTACAGTAAGAGAGTGTTTTGGCCGCACAGCGGGACCTCTGAGTCTGGGCACACACGGCTCAGTTTTATCCCAGTTTCAGCTGTCTCAGATACAGTTTCAGGATCAGACTGAAATCTCAGGGTCGTATAAAAATCTTCCCATTGGCAGTCGGCAGCCGCTTAAAGTGAGCGGGTGAAAGATGCTCCCATAACTGCTGTTTCGACCTCCCAGACAGCCTGGGACGTCTCAATTACCTTCTGAAATCTCAGAAATATTGCTCAGTGAACCTTTACGTTACATTACTTTACATTACATTTATTTGACAGACACTTTTATCCAAAGTGACGTACAATAAGTGCATACCATAGGTCAGTGGAACTATAAAACACACGATAATGTACAAAACCGCGCACACACACACTCACATGCACACACACTCACGCTCACACACACACACACACACACACACATACACACACACACACACTCACACATACACACTCACACACAAGCACACACACACTCACACATATACACACTCACACATACACACACTCACACATACACACACACATGCACACACACAAGCACACACACACTCACACACACACTCACGCACACACACACTCACACATACACTCACGCACACACACACACTCACACATACACACACACACACACTCACACATACACACACACACACACTCACACACACACACACACACACACACTCCCACACACGCACACGCACACACACATGCATTAAAGAGTGTGTGTCTGGCTGGCCGAGGGCAATAAAGACTCTTCTCGGAAAGTGCAGTCAGTTGACGGGCAGTTTGCACGCATGTGCATTTATTGCGAAGCCTTTGTTCTGCGTGACATTAAACGCTGGATGTTCTTTAGGCCTAAGTGATGCTGGTGGGTCGGTGACAGATCTAAAATGTTGCATTTAGAGCCGAACAATAAACAATCAGCGTGACTGTCCCCCGCCCGCACGCCCTTCCCTCTTATCTCCGCCTGTCACACGCCAACCACTTGGGCTGTCGGGAGAGGTGCCGCTTATCGGCACATTTCCGGGGGTTTCCGTGAGTATCGCCCGGGAAACGGCCGGAAAAGGCACCTCTGGAATGGAGCCAGAGTCCCACATGAGTGGGGCATGCTGGGAGTATTTTAAGATGTCTGTTTGCTCAGGAATGTGGAAGGAGGCTGGAGAGGGATTAGCGAAGGCCAGGAGGACAGGTACCCAGTGGGTTTGAGAGGACAGGTACCCAGTGGGTTTGAGAGGACAGGTACCCAGTGGGTTTGAGAGGACAGGTACCCAGTGGGTTTGAGAGGACAGGTACCCAGTGGGTTTGAGAGGACAGGTACCCAGTGGGTTTGAGAGGACAGGTACCCAGTGGGTTTGAGAGGACAGGTACCCAGTGGGTTTGAGAGGACAGGTACCCAGTGGGTTTGAGAGGACAGGTACCCAGTGGGTTTGAGAGGACAGGTACCCAGTGGGTTTGAGAGGACAGGTACCCAGTGGGTTTGAGAGGACAGGTACCCAGTGGGTTTGAGAGGACAGGTACCCAGTGGGTTTGAGAGGACAGGTACCCAGTGGGTTTGAGAGGACAGGTACCCAGTGGGTTTGAGAGGACAGGTACCCAGTGGGTTTGAGAGGACAGGTACCCAGTGGGTTTGAGAGGACAGGTACCCAGTGGGTTTGAGAGGACAGGTACCCAGTGGGTTTGAGAGGACAGGTACCCAGTGGGTTTGAGAGGACAGGTACCCAGTGGGTTTGAGAGGACAGGTACCCAGTGGGTTTGAGAGGACAGGTACCCAGTGGGTTTGAGAGGACAGGTACCCAGTGGGTTTGAGAGGACAGGTACCCAGTGGGTTTGAGAGGACAGGTACCCAGTGGGTTTGAGAGGACAGGTACCCAGTGGGTTTGAGAGGACAGGTACCCAGTGGGTTTGAGAGGACAGGTACCCAGTGGGTTTGAGAGGACAGGTACCCAGTGGGTTTGAGAGGACAGGTACCCAGTGGGTTTGAGAGGACAGGTACCCAGTGGGTTTGAGAGGACAGGTACCCAGTGGGTTTGAGAGGACAGGTACCCAGTGGGTTTGAGAGGACAGGTAGTCCAGAGTTATTCTAACGTGTTAACGAGGAGCTGTTGCTCCAGTACTGCTCCAGTGTTACTCCAACATTTGTTTAGACAAAGATATTCTGGTGTCACTCCAGCATGCTTTATTTTTCTTGAAGGTATAAAGGGTTAGAATATATTGCACAGACCAGCATAGCCATGTTGTTGTTTTCTTTCAGTCTTAAGAAAACAGGTCTTTTCACTTTTTACCCCTTGTTGGGACACCTGTTGATCTGCTAATGGCCCCTTTCTGAGCTCAGGGGCGTGAGTACCAGCACAGCAGAGGGGCGGAGGGCAGCCCTTCTCACGCACAACCGCCCTTCGTGTAATTTGTTTTCTGGCCTCTGATTAACAGTATTGTCATTTTTAAAAATAGTCTCATGTTCTTTTGCACTCGCGTTTCTGCACTGCACCTCCAGCAGGGTTTGTTTGAGTCTGGAGAGGATGAAAGGCACTCTCTCAGAATGAGGCATCCTCCATCACAGTTCATTTTTCACTTAGCGGTGAGTATCCTGCTTTCTTAGCCAGGTCTCCTAAAAATGAGAGATTCTTCTTCATGGGCTTTTTTCAGTGGCTTCTTAATGCCAACGACTGTGATGTGATGTGATGAAAGAGAGGGAGAGAGAAGGAGAGAGAGGGAAAGCACAGAAGTGAGGATGAGAGAGAGACTGGGGGATAGAAAGGGAGAGTGAGGAAGGGGAAAGAGAAAAAGGAGAGAGGGAGAGAGAGAAAGAATAAGGGAGAGAGAGCGCGAGAAAGGGGAAAGAGAAAAAGAGATAGAGAGGGAGAGAAGAATAGGGGGGAGAGAAAGAGAGGGAGAAAGAGTGGGGTAAAAGAGAGGGGAAGAGAAAGAGAGGGAGAGAGCAGAGGTGACGGCGAGACAAAGAGGAGAGCAGGTAGAGGGGGTCGGGTGTCAGGAGGAGTCAGAGGAGCCGGCCGCCCAGCAGAACAAAGCGGCTGAGAGAGGGATGAGGTTTCAGAGCCCCTGGCATGAAAAGGAAAACATCCCTCTCTCTTTTCTCTCTTTCTTTCCTTTGAGGGAGGCGAGAGCCCCCCGCTGCAGCCCCCCATGCGGGTCGTCTGCTCCCTGTCACAGGAACGACACGCTTTTCCTCCGAGCCTCAGGTGCCCCCGCTCGAACCCCTCTTGAACCCTGCCTGAACCCCTCTCGAACCGCGCTCGAACCCCTCTCGAACCGCGCTCGAACCCCTCTCGAACCCCTCTCGAACCCCGCTCGAACCCCGCTCGAACCCCTCTCGAACCCCGCTCGAACCCCGCTCGAACCCCTCTCGAACCCCGCTCGAACCCCGCTCGAACCCCGCTCGAACCCCTCTCGAACCCCTCTCGAACCGTGCTCAAACCCCTCTTGAACCCCTCTTGAACCCCGCTCGAACCCTGCTCGAACCCCGCTCGAACCCCGCTCCCCAAGCGTTTAATCAGCGAGAGAGGCACTCCTGCTCACGCTCAATCGATAAGCAAATGGCGTGGAAAAATGCAAATAACAACAGGGCCCCTTTTGTGCTGGGAGAGGGTGTGCCCCGAGGCATGCTGGGAAATCAGCGCGGGCTTGTGTTGCCCTCATGGCGTGGTGCTGTGTGAGCGGGGGGGCGGTCTGGCGGGGCGGCGGGAGGGTGGGGGTGCGCACAATGCCTTTCCGTGCCACGGGGGTGTGGGAGCAACACTGAGCGTGCGAGGGAGCGCTGCGAGGGGAGCGGGGGTTAGCGGGTTAGCGGGTTAGCGCTCGCTGCGCCTGCTCGATCATGTGTCTGTTACTGCATGGGCAAAGCCCTCAGACACTTCAGCTCTACAGCCGGGAACATCTCTCAATCACGAGTGTGTGTGTGTGTGTGTGTGTGAGACTGTGCATGTGTGTGTGTCTGTGTGTGTGTGTGTGAGACTGTGCGTGTGTGTGTGTGTGTGTGTGTGTGTGAGACTATGCGTGTGTGTGTGTGTGTGTGAGACTATGCGTGTGTGTGTGTGAGACTGTGTGTGTGTGTGTGTGTGTGTGTGTGAGACTGTGCGTGTGCTTGTGTGTGAGACTGCGTGTGTGTGTGTGTGTGTGTGAGTGTGAGACTATGCGTGTGCTTGTGTGTGTGTGAGAGAGAGACTGTGCGTGTGTGTGTATGCATGTGCGTGCGTGCGTGTGTGCGTGTGATCATAATTGTATTAATAAGAATCATCATCATATTATCATTATTTCTATTTGTGCAGAAGCCTTTTGTGCATCATACAGGCATAATGAGGCATAAAACTGCTTTTTCACATTAATATAAAAGTCATATTTAATTAAATAGAAGTATTTTAGTAATGAACAGTGTAGCAGCTGTGGACCAGACCACTAATAAAATGATTCATATTGTAATTGATTGCCATCACTGATTTACTTTTCTCCCTAAATAAATGTAATACCCAGTTCAATAAGTTAAAAGTTAAACATATTAAATAAATAAATAAATATTAAATAAATAAATATTAAATAAATAAATAAATAAATAAATACCCATCAGCCTCCATCAGGTTCTCATTAGTTTGACTCATTTGCTGGATCCTCTGCTCAGATCTCGTTTGCAGGTTTGTCATAACGGTAAACTCAACCCCCACAGAACCGAATGGAATATGAAAGAGGAGAATCCCCAGATCCAGGGCATATTAATCACAGACAGTACCCTGAGGAGGACTGCGTTCCTGTTACCTGGGATCACCTGGGATCACCCGAGATCACCTGAGATCACCCGGGATCACCTGAGATCACCTGGGATCACCTGGGCCCGGCCGCGGCCTCGTTAGCCGCTTAGCGCTATCGAGCTGCGCAGGACAAACCCAGCCACCCGTCACCCTGCTCCCCCTGCTGCAGCTGCGCAGTAATGCGCTGGGGGTCTGCGCAGCCAATGCAGCTGCTGCAGGCAGAACACAGGCCCCTCATTGGCCAGAGGGGTCAGCTGCAGCAGGCAGAACGCAGGCCCCTCATTGGCCAGAGGGGTCACTATTGCCCAATGAGGTATTACTATTACCCTTAAAAAAAATGTTTAAATGTCTTTTTTCGATTCTTGCTTTTTATTGAGTGTTACCTCCTGTAGTTTTATTTTACAGAAACTTTATATTGCTATTTTTTGTAAGTGCTTTATACTTTTTTTTTTGCTGTTTTAAATCCACCTTTTTAATCATGCCCTGAGGTTGATGTCTATATGGTGCGTTGCTCCTTGTACCACACACACAGTTTAATCACACTGCAGCTGATGCACTTTTCAGCTGATTCTGGTAAAGAACCTTGAGATGCATATTTGTGGATGAGTGCGCACTCTTCTCCTCCCACGTTCAGTTCACGAACAAGCAACGGTTTGTTGTAATCACTTACTTAAAGCATGAAATATGGGGAATTCATGACCATAATATATCAGTTACTCTTCGGCTTTGAAATGGATCCCCGTTTCTCATCAAAGCAGTACAGCCTTACATATTCACAAAAACATTAAGAGAAGAAAAAAGCATGTGGACTAATGCAAGTAGCTTACTAACCTTTAGCAAATGAGGTAAATGTGCAGATAGATGTTGCAGTCCTACACTGGCATTCATGTGCACATTAACCTCCTCAGACCCAACCATTCATTTGTGTCCCCTGTCAGAGATATGAGTCTTTGGTCATGCTCTCATATTCCACTGCGCTGAAACCTGCTCTGTGCAGAGGACATAAAAATAAAATAAATCATATTTTTGAAAATATGTTCATTGCAGCAAGTTTCTCATTCAAGACACTTGTATTATATGCAAAAAAATAAAATACTTTTTTTTTCTGCTGGGCTTTAGGAAATTAATCTGACCCCTTCTGGTTTATACAGTGCCAGGCACATCCAGCGTCTCCATCTAACAGTGTCCTTTAATTCCCCAATTTAACAGACACGACTGACTGCCTACCCTTTCACAGGTGACCGATGTCTTTCTCTCTCTCTCTCTCTCTCTCTCTCTTTAAACCGATCACCCTATAAGGACACTGCTTCTCCGGGCTACTGTGACATCAGCGTTCCATCTGTTCCGAAATGGAATCCCAGTGCCCTCTTTCCAGGAATCCACCAACTGAAAATTGGCAGTCTGCGAAAAGCGAATTTATATGCAAGTGACTCCCACAGACTGGTTGTGATTAAACAGAGCATAAAATAGCCCAGCCTTCGTACCAAGGCCTGCTCAGGCCAGGTTAGGCATTTCAGTAGGCCATGAAATGCTTAACCTTGTCAGATTTAAACATTTGGATTCCCTGTGGTCTGAAATTTGTTGGATTAGGGTGATTTGTGTTGGATTAGGGTGGTGTGTGTTGGGTTAGGGTGGTGTGTGTTGGATTAGGGTGATTTGTGTTGGATTAGGGTGGTGTGTGTAAGATTAGGTTGCTGTGTGTTGGATTAGGGTGCTGTGTGTAAGATTAGGGTGCTGTGTGTAAGATTAGGGTGGTGTGTGTTGGATTAGGGTGGTGTGTGTTGGTTTAGGGTGGTGTGTGTTGGACGGGGGGTCACTGCTTTCCACTGGATGGTGTAATGGAATTTTTCAGCGTTCCCTATCTCTCTCTCTCCGATGGACGGATCGCAGTCACGTGTCTGGAAAGCAGATTTCTGCCCAAATTTCTGCAAAGACCAGCTGGGCCAGGAAAGTCCAGTTTATCTTTTCCAACAAATGTCTGACAGATCCTGTGATAACCTGTTTCTTATGGGGGCAGCAGGTGTTCTACCTGTCCTTTCAGTGTGGAATACCACTGATTTATTTCTGTACGGAATATTGACATTTTGGAATAGCATTTTTTGTTCTGTATTTTTTTCATTTGCCTTCAACTGTGGGGCTCAATGGAAAGGCATTTAAATTGTAGGTTTTTCTTTGGCTATTTGCCTTTTATGTCATTTTGCAAATCAAGCTATAGCACGGAAAGCTTAAAAATGTGTAAATGTGTACATAAACACAAAACCTGTCTTGGGGATGAGGAGGAAAATTTCAGAGGAATTCGGGCTGTGCTGTGCAGTCCAGCGAGGAAGAGTGAGGAAAATGGCCGCCTTGTTCAGGATTGTCGGACTCTCCCCACACACCCGCGTGCTCAGACCACCGATCCTCTTATAAATATTTAAACCGAGCCGTTGACAGGAAGATAGCGCTGATGAATTGAGTTAACGTTTCAGTCGGAGATTACCACCCCAGCGCGCTGGTGCCCTGGGCTGAAATGCACAGGTCTCTTTATCGGACGATGAAACTGTTTAGTCTGTGTTTCTGAAGAAGGAAAACTGAAACACAGTTGTCAACATGCTTTCAGTGAGCTGAATAGTCCAGATACTGCTGTTAAGGTCCGTCAAACTAGGAGAACATTGCTCTGGGCTGGTACCTGCCACGTCAGGGAAGGCAATTAGAAATGCCACCATTTCATATATTTATGTATTTATGTTGTCATTCATATGTTGTTTGCTGCAGAAATTCAAGTAGAAGTTGAGATGGTTGACACTTTTTCCGTATTGTAGCCTAACCTTGGAACTGCTACCAGGAGCCCTGAGGTAGCTGAATTCATCTGAATCCCAGCTCACTAGGTAAGAAGTTTAATAAGAAAGTTTCATATGAAAATTCATGTTCAGTAGATGGTAGTTGACCTTTTTATTGACATTTGTTATGGTCATAAACTACACACCACTAAGTATGTTCAGAAAAACACGACACTGATCACCAATCTCTCTTTCTGTTGATTTTTTAAATGCCCTCGCTTTGTGGGCTTGCTACCCCCCTAAGTGGTCTTACACCAAAAATACAGAATTCCAGATCAGGTACCATCAGTGAGAAGAAATGAGCTTCAATAAACCCCTAAGGAAAAAAAAAAAGATGCCTAATGCCTGCTTTATGGAGCTAAATATTGGAGTAAAAAATGAATTGATGTGGACAGGTTCACGTGCACCGAGTAATATGTGGTGCCCCTGAGACATTCAATGCAGATGTCTTTGTGTGGAAAAATCAGAGGGAATGTTGTTTACGAGGTCTCATTTGGAATGTCCCGATATTCAGTTAGACCAAAATAGGGATGTGGAGAAGCGCTTCACCTTTCGCTGGAAAGGGCTTGGATAAAACAGGATTGATTATTCTTCTCTTTTGTAAGCACGGTTATGATCCAAAATTACACGAGAATGTCCTTGCCTGAACTCTCCTTCCAGCCAAGCTGATTTCGTCGAAGTGACTCTGAAAAGATTTCTGTGGTCCCGCTGTGAAACGGCCAAAAAGATACTGTGTATTTATCCGTGTTTTCCCTGTGACTGATTACACTGGGCTATTGCAGAGAGAGCATGCCATGAGATCACCAGACTGAGTGAAAAATGAGGGCTTGAGGCTTTGCTTCGGGTACACGCCATGTTGGGGTCACTGTGCCCCGGGTAAGACCTGTTTGGGGGTTTGGGTCCCTAAATAAGATGTATCTGCACTGCCATGATTTTCTGCAGCTGATTTTTTAAGTTGCTCTAAATGGAACTTTTGGCCCGATATTTGAACACACTCGTCTGTACAGAACTCAGATGGCCGATCGGGTTTCCCCGAGCAGAGCCAGACCAGCAGCTGACTCTGAGTGTGTTCATATCAGTTTCAGCCGGGCCAGCGCACGTCTACTGCTTCTAATAAAGAGCTTGGCGGAGCACGAGCGTGAGTTTTCACCTTTTTTCTGTGTGGCACAGCTTTGGCCCATATGCACAAGTAGTCTACGTGGTGTCCTGCAATCTGCTTGGTTCAACCAGGTTTTAACCAGTGCTGTTAAAATTAATTACTCCTTGGCTTGAATCACCACCTCTGATAGTACCTTGTCATGTTCATGGTACCATGAGGCCAGGTTCATAGTACTGTAAGGTTAACCTGGTCATGTTCATAGTACCATGAGGTCAGGTTCATAGTACTGTAAGGTTAACCTGGCCAGGCTCATAGTACTGTAAGGTTAACCTGGTCATGTTCATAGTACCATGAGGTCAGGTTCATAGTACTGTAAGGTTAACCTGGTCATGTTCATAGTACCATGAGGTCAGGTTCATAGTACTGTAAGGTTAACCTGGCCATGTTCATAGTACCATGAGGTCAGGCTCATAGTACTGTAAGGTTAACCTGGCCATGTTCATAGTACTGTAAGGTTAACCTGGTCATGTTCATAGTACCATGAGGTCAGGTTCATAGTACATTACATTACATTACATTACATTACAGGCATTTAGCAGACGCTCTTATCCAGAGCGACTTACACAACTTTTACATAGCATTTTTACATTGTATCCATTTATATCCATTTATACAACCGGATATATACTGAAGCAATTTCAGGTTAAGTACCTTGCTCAAGGGTACAACGGCAGTGTCCTTACCCGGGAATCGAACTTGCGACCTTTCGGTTACAAGCCCAGTTCCTTACCCACTGTGCTACACTGCCGCCTAGTACCATGAGGTCAGGCTCATAGTACTGTAAGGTTAACCTGGTCAGGCTCATAGTACTGTAAGTCTAACCTGGTCAGGTTCATAGTACTGTAAGGTTAACCTGGTCAGGCTCATAGTACTGTAAGGTTAACCTGGTCAGGCTCATAGTACTGTAAGGTTAACCTGGTCAGGCTCATAGCACTGTAAGGTTAACCAGGTCAATCTCATATTACTGACATTTTAGCCTAGCACCTTATTTTGCATTAAATTCTTGACATTAATAGTTAACCCAGAATAAAGCTAATTTGACTGGCCGGTGTCGTCTGATCAACGATTCTGGCAGCAGAATCCAGGGCTACTACTACTAGAACAAACCACTGAACCATTCTTAGACTACAGCATGTGTACAGACAGAACAGTATGTAGCCACAGTGATACAAACAAATAAAACATTTCACATTCATTAGCAATTTGCTAGCCAGCCCATGTTAGTATTTTCCAGTGTGGAATGAGTTACCACTGCCAATAGCAGATTGTTAAATTGAAAGGAGTCCACCTATATGGACAGAAAGATTAAACTTATTCTTTTTTCTGGGATTCATGTTTTAAAGAGGTGTGCTTTACCATGGTAGGACAAGCACATTCATGATTATGATGTTTTAAAAAGGTAAAAAGTGTCCTAAATGTATGATTAATTTGCCTCTCATTTTGACAGAGAAGTACAAAAATACAGTCCTATCGTTCTTTCACTTAATTCAAATGGATTGCATTTCTGTGTCCAACACTAAGAAGCTAGAAACATATTTTGGAGACTTTTATAAGGTTATAATAATGAGTCATACATTTAAAACAAGCACTCAGTAGAATGTTTTGCTTGAAGGGTAAGTGTGCTGAAGTTGTAACTATATTACAAGTGATATAAACCGAAATATTTACTTTGCACGTTAAATGACTGCACTTGAGGAAATGAATTATGCTCAGAAACTGCTGATAGGAATCTGATAGTGATAAAGAGTATTTCAGCGCTGTCCAGAGAGAGGCATGATCGGCTGTAAACAGGCTCAAAGGGTTGCGCAACCTCTTGTCAGGTAAATGCGGGTGTTCAGTGTTCCGAGAACCAGACAGAGAAGAACGCCTGGAGAACACAGTGATCCCAGGTGTGTGTGTGTGTGTGTGTGTGTGTGTGAGCATGCATGCGTGCGTCTGTGCTTGTGTGTGTGTCTGTGTGTGTGTGTGTGTGAGCATGCAGGCGTGCGTCTGTGCTTGTGTGTGTGTCTGTGTGTGTGTCTGTATGTGTGTGTGTCTGTGTGTGTGCGTGCATGAACAAGTATATGTGTATGTGTGTGTGCATGTGCATGTGTGTGTGCATACGTGTGTCTATGCATGTGTATTGTGTGAGTGAATGTGTGTGTGCGTGCGTGTGTGTGTGTGTGTGTGTGTGTGTGTGTATGTATTTGTGTGCACTGTGCTGTTAGTTTGGGTATAAGTGACTCATTTGTCCAGCTGCAGTCCAGATGATCAGGGCCACCTGTGTCCTCCTTAGTCATTTACATTTCACATAATCACAAACACCCCAAATCATTTGCATCCCACATACGCACAAACACCCCGCAAATCATTTACATCCCACATACACACAAACACCCACAAATCATTTACATCCCACAAACACCCCAAATCATTTACATCCCACATACGCACAAACACACACAAATCATTTACATCCCACATACGCACAAACACCCCAAATCATTTACATCCCACATACGCACAAACGCACACAAATCATTTACATCCCACATACGCACAAACGCACACAAATCATTTGCATCCCACATACGCACAAACACCCCGCAAATCATTTACATCCCACATACACACAAACGCACACAAACCATTTGCATCCCACATACGCACAAACACACACAAATCATTTGCATCCCACATACGCACAAACACCCCAAATCATTTACATCCCACATACGCACAAACACCCACAAATCATTTACATCCCACATACGCACAAACGCACACAAATCATTTACATCCCACATACGCACAAACACACACAAATCATTTACATCTCACATACGCACAAACAACCCGCAAATCATTTACATCCCACATACGCACAAACGCACACAAACCATTTGCATCCCAAATACGCACAAACACCCCGCAAATCATTTACATCCCACATACGCACAAACGCACACAAACCATTTGCATCCCACATACGCACAAACACACACAAATCATTTACATCTCACATACGCACAAACAACCCGCAAATCATTTACATCCCACATACGCACAAACACCCCGCAAATCATTTACATCCCACATACGCACAAACAACCCGCAAATCATTTACATCCCACATACACACAAACGCACACAAACCATTTGCATCCCACATACGCACAAACACACACAAATCATTTACATCTCACATACGCACAAACACCCCGCAAATCATTTACATCCCACATACGCACAAACGCACACAAACCATTTGCATCCCACATACGCACAAACACACACAAATCATTTACATCTCACATACGCACAAACAACCCGCAAATCATTTACATCCCACATACACACAAACACCCCAAATCATTTACATCCCACATACGCACAAACGCACACAAACCATTTGCATCCCACATACGCACAAACACACACAAATCATTTACATCTCACATACGCACAAACAACCCGCAAATCATTTACATCCCACATACACACAAACACCCCAAATCATTTACATCCCACATACGCACAAACACACACAAATCATTTACATCTCACATACGCACAAACAACCCGCAAATCATTTACATCCCACATACGCACAAACACAAATTGTGTCTGAGACAGTGAAGTATACGCGCAGGTGTGTTTGTGTCTGAGACAGTGAGGTATACGCGCAGGTGTGTTTGTGTCTGAGACAGTGAGGTATACGCGCAGGTGTGTTTGTGTCTGAGACAGTGAGGTATACGCGCAGGTGTGTTTGTGTCTGAGACAGTGAGGTATACGCGCAGGTGTGTTTGTGTCTGAGACAGTGAGGTATACGCGCTGGTGTGTTTGTGTCTGAGACAGTGAAGTATACGCGCAGGTGTGTTTGTGTCTGAGACAGTGAGGTATACGCGCAGGTGTGTTTGTGTCTGAGACAGTGAGGTATACGCGCAGGTGTGTTTGTGTCTGAGACAGTGAGGTATACGCGCAGGTGTGTTTGTGTCTGAGACAGTGAGGTGTACGCGCAGGTGTGTTTGTGTCTGAGACAGTGAGGTATACGCGCAGGTGTGTTTGTGTCTGAGACAGTGAGGTATACGCGCAGGTGTGTTTGTGTCTGAGACAGTGAGGTATACGCGCAGGTGTGTTTGTGTCTGAGACAGTGAGGTATACGCGCTGGTGTGTTTGTGTCTGAGACAGACGTGGCATTGCAGCGTCTCCTAAAGGACCTCCGTAGATTAAACAATTTTAAAAAATCTCTTCGCAACACATGCAGAATACTCTCACTGGATATGACTGTTTCAGTGTGTAAGACAGAGAGAACTATTGAGAGTGTCTATTTTCGTACAAAGGAATTCAAATGCCATTTTGATGAATCTGCTGGCAGTTCTGTTGAAGTCGTGTTTAGGCCCCTCTGGCTGAGGCAGACACACCCCGTGCCCCTGTGCGGGATGCCTCTTTTCTATGTGGGGGGGGCACTGACCGTTTCAAAGGACTGTAAAAAAAAAAAAAAAAAGTACAAAAACAAATGGTGGCTAATTTTTCCCAGCCTTAATGGTGACCGAAACCCAAACATGGTTCTGATAGGATCTGGGCTCGGGATCCAGGTCCTGCTGGTCCACATAATTATGTGCCACTGTGCCCTGTAACCAGGCAACCAACTCTACCTCTGCATTCCATCCAAATTGTACCTCCCATGAGGCAGTGCAGTCAGCCCTCTGCATTCCGTCCTGGTGTGTAATAATATTCTTCTGCATTCTGTCCTGGTGTGTAATAATGTTCTTCTGCATTCTGTCCTGGTATGTAATAATATTCCTCTGCATTCCTTCCTGGTATGTAATAATATTCCTCTGCATTCCGTCCTGGTGTGTAATAATATTCCAATAAGTAGTCGCTAGCCGCCAGAAGCCTTCTCCATCTTCTGTAAGTCCTGGCAATTAAGCATCCTAATGAAAGGAGAAATAGACCGCCAATGTGCTCCCAAACACTCTCTTCCTCCCCTCCCTCCCCCTCACCCTCTCTCTCTCTTCCTCCCCTCCCTCCCCCTCACCCTCTCTCTCTCACCCTCCCTCCCTCTCCCTCACCCTCTTTCTGTCACCCTCTCTCTCCCTCCCTCGCTCTTCCCTTTCTTCCTCCCTCACCCTCTTTCTGTCACCCTCTCTCTCCCTCCCTGTCTTCCCTTTCTCCCTCCCTCACTCTCTCTCTCACCCTCTCTCTGTACCTGGCTGAGCAGCTGGGAGAGCTAGTCCCTCTCTTTACTCTAAAACAACCGCAGTGTCTGTTTTTATGTGGCTAGCCATGTCTCATTCCTGGTGTACCGCAGTCATGTGAGCTGTCTCTCCTGTGCAGAGTTTGCCCCCCCCTGCCCACCCCCTGAAGTTCTTGGGGGGCTGGAATGAGAAGTCTCTTGTGAGATTTCCACTGTGTGTGGTTTATATTGGCTTCATGTGTTTCACTTGCTACTTGATGGAATGATCCTCCCCTGTGAACGCTATTATAACAAACCACACGGAGAGATTCTTTTTTTAAAAACATTTTTTCATTAAGTAAGTATGCCTGCGAGACATATTGCTAAGTACATTTTTATGTGCTGACACTTGAAAACAATTTACAAAAAAAAAAAAAAAAACAGCACGAGAACTACAGTGATACTCCACTGGCTGTTTGAGCTGAAAATGAACATCGACTTGAAAACCATCCTTGGCCCCCAGTGAACCGTGTGAATTTTATGCAAAGAGTGCCCATTGATTTTGGAAAGGTAGGGTGGCCGAGACTGAGAGCAGGCGACCTCTGACCCCGCCCATTCTGATTGGTTCCAGGGGACGCTTACATCACGTGTTCATTTATGTGCTGCACGTAGAGTCTGTTTGTGCGGCACAAACTAACAAGTGCTTCATGTGCTGAGCCATGTACTGCAAGCCAGCCATATAAAATTCTCCATCTCCACAGGCCACAAACACATTCAGCATTTCAATAATCACCTGTCTGTTTATACACCTGCTTCTCCATACCAGAAAACAAAGGATCCAGAATGCAGGCTAAGTTACAGTTTTAAAAACCTCAAGGTGTTTGCTATTTATCCCTTATTTGGAAATGTTTCTATAGCAATGGTGTAATTATGAATGTTTATGTACTGTAATGTAGCTATATTAAAGGGAAGTAATACTGTTAAAATATTTTAAATGATTATAAATGATGTAGTTTTTTTTAACAAATTGGTGCTCAGAGTTTAGAGTCTCTGTCTCTACTATATGACCTCGCAAGCTGTTAAACACATTGAGAAAAAATATCCTGATAAAGACTGAATTTACCTTTAGCTGATTTCTCACCTATGACCGTTTGTTTAACTGACAGAACTCCACTTTAAAAATATTTTGTAGTTCGCTTTGTTCATGTCTTATGTTAATATCTTAAAAAAAACAAATTAGATCCCCCTTAACCTCCTTTCATGATACATGAAGAAATTAAGTCTTCAGTCTTCCTTTTGCCTTTTGCATTTCATACCTGGAACCAGTTTAGTTGCTCTTCTTTCTACTTTTTCATGAATCTGTGGAGCTTTCTTGTTGTGCAGTGACCAGGACTGCACGCAGTGCTCGCATGTGCTCCAATAAAAGCGTTGTATACCAGTAACGTAAACTCTCTGGTTTATACTCAGTCCTCGAGTATCGCAGCCTGATCAACAGCGTGATGGAACCCTCCCCAAACTGGAGCATCTAGTTCCCACCGGCTCTGCTCCTTAATGCGATCCATCTGTTTAGATCTTTGCGTGATAGACTAGGCCCCAATTAATGTGAAGGAGGACATGTTGACCTACAAAACAAAACGACAGCACAACAAGCCTCTCTGACTGTTAACAGGCCTGTTCTTCATATTCCACCAAGTCAAAGTTGCCCAGATACCCTGTTTTTTTTTTTTTTGTTTGTTTTTTTTGCAACTTTGTTGAATCACTTTGTCACAAACGTCTTGCATAAAACACAAAGTGCAATCCTTCATGTGCAACTAATTCACACCTTTTTAAAAATGCTTCTGTTTTCCCTTAATTCAGCTTTTCTGTAATTATCCTCTGTCTGCCTTCCTGGTTTTCCAGTTTTCCTACTCATGCGGGTTTTCAGACTTCCACACGCTGCGGAATCTCATCCCCCTGCTCTCAAAATTGCAACCAGACGAAAGCAGGCAGGGCTGCATGCAGCAGAAGGGAAGCTTGGCCTCCCAGGCAGTCTGAGTTCAAAAATGTGGGAAAAACAGCCGTTTACTTCATGCAAAGTCTTCTGCACCTTGCACCCAACAAGAACATCTTGACTAACAGTCGCCTGTCCTCGAGTCAACATGTACATGAGGGCATTTGTAGATTTCTCCAAAGAAAAATCCTTTAAAGATTTCAAAAATTTGTTTAAAAAAAATGTTTTTACGGGACATATGGTTCGGGACTCCAGAAAAAAATATTTGCAATTTAAGCGGAATACCGTAAAATCTACCTGAAGTATAACGATGGGGGTGACGGGTGGGGGGGGGGGGGGGGGGGGGGGGAGTGGGGGGGTTACACAACCTAATACACTCCACAGATGCCACATGTCTTCTGTTGAAACACACATTCTACTGCATCTCCCTACCACAATCCCCGCCTAAAGCTACTCAATATAACCTTATTTTACTGACCACCTCTCTCTCTTTCTCCCTCTTTTTCCCACTCCCCCTCTCTCTCTCTATCTCTCCCCTCCCTCTCTCTCTTTCTCTCTCTCTCCCCTCTCTCTCTATCTCTCTCTCTCCCTCTCTCTGTTATTGCAGCACTCTGGTTATTAGTGGTGTGATATTAGCAGGGGTTATAAAATTATGAGGGAGCAGTAAGTTAGTGATATTTATGATGTCACAGGGCCCTGCTGTAAAGCCAGGCACAGGTGACGCGTTGGTGACTTTCTGTCCTCATTCCTGTGGTGGACCTGAAGCAATGCAGCGGTGACCTATGACCTCTCCCTCTGCGCCCAGAGGAGACCCTTCAGAGGCCTTCGTGCGCGCGGCGTGCACTGGGGTTATGGAACACACGCGCCGGAGGTGATTGGACGAAATTACCCACTTGCGCCCGAGGGGTCAAGGGGCAGAGCTCCGAGCTGACGAGCGCGGGAACCGACCGGAGGTTCAGGTTCGTTTCCCGAAATAAGAGGCTGAAACACTGAGAGGCATGTGGAACACATTACCCTGGCAAGCCAACAGACTTTTTTTTTAACGTGCGCGAGGATATTGAAAAGAGGGCGATGAAGAGGAGCGGTGAGGAAATGGAGCTGAATGACAGACCTGACGAGCATTAGAAGTGCTTCCCCACGTCTCAGTCTCTTATTTTGTTTCCAAACCCCCCTCCCGGTGCAGCCACGCTTTTAGAGCCAGTTTAGCGATGGCTTTATCCCCTCCATGCATCTCCCATGCCTGCTGCCGCAGTCCGCTTCGTCTCTCGCTGTGCTTCTACATGCTGGGTTATTTTCTTGCTGGGTTATTTTCATGCTGGGTTATTCTGCAGTGGTAGTCCCCACCACCCCTTTAGAGCAGCCCGCTGTATGATCACCTGAGTGCTGTTCTGCACTGTGATTGGCCGTCTCTGCCAGGCCTTCTCACCTGTGCGTTCAGGTGGGCTCCGGTGCAGCAGGATTTAAAGCTGCCTTCAGACCCCAAAGGCCTCAGAGTACCGATTACTCTGCCCCCAGCCCCCCCAATCTGCCCCCCAAAGGCCTCAGAGTACCGATTACTCTGCCCCCAGCCCCCCCAATCTGCCCCCCAAAGGCCTCAGAGTACCGATTACTCTGCCCCCAGCCCCCCCAATCTGCCCCCCAAAGGCCTCAGAGTACCGATTACTCCGACATCTGCCCCCCAATCTGCCCCCCAAAGGCCTCAGAGTACCGATTACTCTCACATCTGCCCCCAGCCCCCCCAATCTGCCCCCCAGCCCCCAATCCTGCCTTCAGACCCCAAAGGCCTCAGAGTACCGATTACTCTGCCCCCAGCCCCCCCAATCTGCCCCCCAAAGGCCTCAGAGTACCGATTACTCCGACATCTGCCCCCCCAATCTGCCCCCCAAAGGCCTCAGAGTACCGATTACTCTGCCCCCAGCCCCCCCAATCTGCCCCCCAAAGGCCTCAGAGTACCGATTACTCTGCCCCCAGCCCCCCCAATCTGCCCCCCAAAGGCCTCAGAGTACCGATTACTCTGACATCTGCCCCCAGCCCTGCAGTCTGGGGCATTACTGACAGAGAGGGTAACAGCCCCACTGCAGTCTGGGGCCTGGTATTTCTGACAGAGCGGGTAACAATGGGAAGCCAGTCTCTCTGCGGTTGTAGACTGATGGAGAGATGGGTCCACTCATAAAGGTCTTTCAGCAGTAAAACTGCTGAGTGTGCTCTCCTGTAGCATGCAGACTGGGAGGGGGGTCTTGCAATGGGGGGGTGGAGGGGTGAGGGGGGGTTAGGAGGGAATGCGAACCCCTGAGTGAAGCAGGCTAATCTTCACACAGAGCTCTGCCACGCAGCCTGTGAGGTACTCATCCATTCTGCGGAAGGAAAGGACCCGTGTCTGTGGTCCCCTCTCCCACAGTGAGAGTGATTACTGGAGTAGAGCAGGGCGCCCGTCTCTCTGAGCAGCTCCAGACTTGTTTTTCTCTGGCCTAGCAGGTGCTAAGAGGGAAATATCATGTCAAGGCCAGATGTCCTCTCTGCTGCTTGGTGACGTAGTGCAGCCTGGAGCAGGGAAACTGTCAGACCTCACACTGCTGGGCAGGGAGAAATCTACCATCGCCTGTGTGTGTGTGAGTGTGTGTGTGTGTGCGTGTGCGTGTGCGTGTGTGCTTGTGTGTGTGTGTGTGTGTGTGTGTGTACATGTGTGTGTGTACATGGAAATGTGTATATGTGTGTGCATATATGATTGTGTGTGTGTACATATGTGTGTGTGCACGTACGAATGTGCGTGTGACTAAAATATTGCTTTAATAACTAAATGTGTCCCTTATAAAACCACATTAATAAATTCATTATTAATATATTTTGTATTTGGGACGTTCCGCATGTTTCCCATAACTGTGATAAAACTGCATCGCTGTCGCTGGAATGTCACATGGTGTTCAGGGTAGTTTTCTTATTCTTAATGTCGTTTCGATTAGGCCTCGGATCACAATGCTGGAGGAACCGTGCTGTTTGTCATAATTGCTACAATAGATCATGTTTATTTTGAAAACTACAAAGCTTATTTTGGTTTTAAGAATGAAACTGTGTAATTGGTGCAGATTTTGGGGGACCGTAGGGCTCTACTTTCAGCTTGAGCCCATTAAAATCTTAGCGCAGGGCTCTGATGGGCGAAAGATCTCCTTTCTTCTCTCGTGTAGTAAAATGATTCGCGGTGAAAGAAGGGATTTCCTTTAAGTCCCTTGTGCTCTCAGACCTCGGCGCAGATGCCTGTGTGTAAATCATCGCTTTGCGCTGTTTGTTCCAGCGTTAACCAACACATTTGTGGACCGAGATTTAGTTTCCTTCGGCCTAACCTCTGACGAATCACGAGCTCCACCAGCCCGAACACACGGCATGGGGACCCGGCTGCCATGATTATTAGTTTCATTCTCCTAATCTGTTTTATTCTGTGGAATAAATATCCTATGGTTCCATTATGGAAGGTTCTGTTTCAGTTAAGTCCAGCAAATACTGCGATCTTGATAATTATTTTCAGCTTTTGTTATTTCAGATGATATTTTCAAAGACTTGAAATGGACCTAAACTGGAGGAGAAAAAGAAAGTTTCTTATCAATTTTGCATGACGTATGATGGATGATCCAGACTGACTGTAAATACATAAAACTGGTGAGTTCCTTTCCCTTTTTCACAGAAACTGTACCGTCCACATTTTACCTCCGTTCTACATTGCAGGAAATTGTTAGCGGTTAATGGTTGATGGTAAAATGTAAAAATGTATTTTGCCATTTAAATATTACAACTGAATGCTGTAAATGTAAAAATAACTTTATAAATGTAAAACCTAACTTTTAGAGCATCATGGATTTCAGGCTTTCTCCCATTCTTCCACTCTGATGTCATTTTATAAAGCTCTTACATCATCACAGGAGGAATGAAGTGCGATAATTGTGTGGCTCGGGGAGGGGGGTGGGGGGGTGGTTTGGGGGGGGGGGGGGGGGGTGGTTACGTCACGCCCCTCCAGTGAGCTGTCACACTGTCAGACGGTTGTGCGCTCGTGCGGGACCCAGCAGACAGGGTCAGCTCCGCGGTGTTTTCATAAGATCCACAGCTGCTCTTTTCCGTTTATTCTGTTCTTCAAAAGTCACATTCAGTTAGTGCTAAAGTCGCGGCCGCCCGGTAAGGTTGGAACCATTTCTTTTGGCGAGGGGGGGTAGGACTGGGGGAAGAGGCCCGGGTTCGTTCATGTGAAAGCGTGGAAACGGCTGATCCGTGCTCATTGGTTGACCGCGGGCGATGAAGCAGCCCTCTGCCCTATCAGGCCAGATCAAACGCTCTGCGTTACGGTCATACTGAACGCAGAATCACTGATTTGCCTCTCAAAGGTGATTTTTAATGCTGCTTCCTCAACATCAACACACTTCTGTATGCTGCATTATAAGGGCAGAGAATTATGAACGTAACTCTGCAGTCAGTGCAAAACAAATGGGAATCTGCTGGGTACAGAGTTGCCATTTTGTTTCTGTCCACATACTGATAAATCATATTACATTGTCCAGTAAATGCAGTTACTCGATTTTATAGTGAGCTCTTTTGTTAAATAATTCAGTTTAGATCTTAGGCCAGGGTTCAGTCAACATTGGCTATTAACTTTTACTCACATTTTTGTGCAAGTGTTCACTCCATTATCCAAGACAAACTTTCATAACAACACATTCTTGTACCACACGTCGCTTGCCCATCTTGCCTAAGCACACAACTGAGAAAATGTGTAGTTTTAGATATTTTATATGACTGATTGAAGCCAGCTGCCAATCCCATGTTGACATTACAAGAAGAGGACTAAACCAGAGCTGTCCGTGGTTCTGAATCGTCAAACTGGACTGTGCTAGTTCAGGGTTCACAGGTTAAGACTACAAAAAGATGAAAAATGGTTGCCAAGATTTTATTTTCTTGAGATTTTTAGGCCACCAGAATAGTTACACGTGAAGACATATATCTGTGGGACCAGTCGCAGATGAAGACGCCAATATCTGTTGGATTTCTCACAAGTGAAGACATATATCTGTAGGACCAGCCACAAATATAAAAATATCTGTAGTATCTGAGAGCTTTTTCAGGCATTTCATGTCTGAACACTGATGCGATAAGTCCCTGGTAAACCGGATGAATGATATCTCTAACAATTTTTCAGTCCATCTCTGCTTGGAAGGATTCAATTATTTCTTGACACTTAAAATGTTCTCTTCATATTCCAACACTTTTTGGACATTTATGGACATGACTTCACACAGCTAGGTACAGCTTGGCAATGTGATGGACACCTTGGGTTTACAGAGCTATATCAGGCTTGTGAGAGAAAGAACAAACAAACAAAAAAAAAACTAGTTAAATATACTGAAACCAAATGTAATCCAGTGTTTTAAAATAGAAATGTAAAGTATATTATTTGTTAAGTTGTCAGAGTAGATGGGATAAGAATGAAAATGAATAATTATCCTTTGTTTATTATTTTATCTGAACTGCATTTTACCTCTAAAAACTGTCCGGCATTGTTAATGCTCTGCCCAGACTCGAATAAAACGGATCCAAAAACACGTGCATTAAAGCTGGAAACCGGACCCTGTACAGCACGGAAAAGACGAATGCTCCCAGTCTGCTAACGAGCATTCCCCTGCCCTAATTAAAGCATCGCTCCTGCTCAGAGTAGTCGGGCGCAGTCAGTTTGAATTGGGATTCGAGTCTTTAATCAGGCTACCTCCCCGCACTTTCAAACGGTTTTTATTAACGAAGAGCCATTACGCGGTTTACTGGCTCGCTAAACACGGAGCGCATTAAGCGGACGCACAAGCGAACGCCGTTATGATTGGCCGCTGCGCTCGGTCAGCTGTAATTGTGTGTGATCAAGGCGAATGGCGGTGCGTTAGCGTTTGTGTTACAGGGGCCCGCGGGTTTTTAGAGAGCACGCGGGTGTCAGGGGTCCAAGAATAACAAACGCGTTCTCATTTTAACTTCAAACATGTATTCACTGCAGCAGAGCAGAGGTTTGGGAGGAGGGTGGATGGGGGGGAGGTGGAGGGGCTGTATGGTGGTGGGGGGGATGGGGGAGTGGGGGGGTGGGGGGGCAGAAACAGCTGCTTTAGTTGTTCTGTTTATCATATTGATTGTCTTTGGAGACCAACTTCTGGAGATTTTTATGCTCCAAATATAACATGTGAATTGTGGTTAGTTTAAAAAAATATTCTTTCAGATCTACAGCAATGGCACGCATGGCATTAACAATAAATGTTAACAGGAATGAGAACATATCACTATTAATATTCAGATATCATAATTACTGTTACCCTGACTAGGAATAAGTGGGTATATATTATTATTAGTTTGTGGATACCATTATTATATATATTTGTGTTCGTATACTATTAAAGTTCACACATCATGATTTATGTTCAAACACTGTAAAATAATTACTTTTTGTATATCACTATTAATTGATAGTGTTCATATATCATGATTAGAGTTATATACCATACATCATTATATATCACAATTATGATTCTTAATATGCATGCCGATCTTTCTTTTTTGTGCCTGGTACATGGAATTATAAGAATTCTATATTTATTTACAAAATTTTCATTTTAAAATAAAAACATGCGGTTTTATGGTTCATCAAAACTTTCTTTTTGAATGTCTGCAGTGATCAGCCGTTGCATACTTTTTAAACAATTTCTGTATACAAAGCAATTCTGAGGGGAGTGGTATTGCAGAGTATTGTAGTACCACACACACACACACCACACACGTGCACACACACATGTGCACGCACATACACACATGCGTACACACTTATACAGACACGCATACACTAGCGTACTCACACACACGCACACACCATAGTCCTACATACAAAACAAACTTTTCTAATTTAATTGCTACCTTTAAAATCCCAATCAAAATGATCCAACCCTAAGTTGAAAGATTTACAGGCCACAATTTTGTGTGGTTTTACAAACCTGCGGACTGTGATTTACAACATACAAAAGCCAAAAGTGCTTTCATGGAGTTTTAGCTGCGTACCCAAAACTCCACTCTGCACTGAGGGCCAACGCGGGGTCATCATTAAATCCGTACCTTGGATTTCAGGAGGCTATTCTGAGCTTGTGCTGGGCTGGTTGTTTTTGCCAGTGCTGGACTCTGTTTTAAAGGTAGGCCTGTCTGGTTCTGGCTTGAACACCCTGTCAGACTGTCTCTCCCCTGCTTCCTCTGGCCCGGGGATGCATTCCCCAGCACTCTCAGTGCCAAGGCAAACGCTTGGCACACCTGGGGAACAGAACGTGGAGGCCCCTGGAGCTCCGCCAGGCTCCGGGCCCCCGGCTGCCCCGGCTGCCCCGTCTGCAGGCGATGCTTCGCTCCCGTGACCAGCTCCGGGCTCCGCCTGCCAACGTCAGGCTCGGCCTTCTTCACAAACCTGTCACCTGCTGGTGCTCAGAGCTCACCCCTCTCTGTTCCTGGACCCTCTGGAGCAGGACTTGGTTTCCTCCACCACCTACCCCCCCACCCCCACCCCACGCTTATTCCCAAACACACAGCCGTGACTGTGGTCTTCACAGCTCTGAGTTATTGAGAATCAGCAACGCGGGCCGGAGATCCCTTCCAGGGAAACGTCCGCAGCTGCTCCTGTGGCCTGGTCCTGGAGCCACAGGCTGAAAGACTGGGGTTAGGAGGCTGTTAAAGGTGGATTCAGGTTACAGGAGCAATAAAGACAGACTATAGAGAGCTCAGTATCTGCCCAGAGCTCTGCTTAACATCCAGAGAAAAATAAAATGCATACTGTAATTAAGGTAGCCTCAATGTTACTTAATGATAATAATCATAATCATCATAATCATATAAAACAACAATAATATTAATAATAATAGTAATAATGTTATACATGGTGAGCTGATGTGGCTGGGCTGTGTATTTGGATATTTCTTTCTACTGTGGGTTAATTGAGAATTGGCAGATGACTGTTTAGTGTTTGTTTTTGTGCGTGTGTGTTTCTGTGTGTGTGTTTCTGTGTGTGCGTGTTTCTGTGTGTGTGTTTCTGTGTGTGCGTGTTTCTGTGTATGTAGTGTGTGTGTGTAGTGTGTGTATGCAGTGTGTGTGTGTGTGCACAGGTGTGTGTTTTCAATTATTTCTCAGGTGAATGGTCAGGCTCCTCCACTTGCATTTCGAGGTAACGTTTTGGCGGCAGATCACTTTAATCACATGACCCTCCCTGACTCCGCCCGTCATTTCTCCGCATGACAGTCTCCAGAACCACCGCGGTGTTTACGTCTCCCTGTGTGAGGTACGAGCCCCAAAACCGCGGGGTTCAGGGTCTCCCAGGGAACCTGCGCACCCTTCCCCCGACTTAAGCCTTTATATGCGTCTAAAACCGTGATAAGACCGGAGATTTGTCATGGGCGGTGAGGTTTGTTATTGATGCTGAGAAGCGGTTCAGGGTCGCAGTGTTTCGATGCAGCCACCCATGTGTCTCTCTCCGAGCGTCTCTGTGGGTGAACGGGACTGAGATTCTGAGCAGTGTGGCCGCGGGTGTGTTTGCGGGTGTTCTTTCATTTTGAGCTCTGGACGGTGTTTCAAAATTAAAGATTAAAAAAATAAAACAATTCCGTAGTCTGTTAGATCCAACTGTAATTGATCTTGACAGGCGTTTTCAACCTGAAGGTCAAATGCCAGCCGAAGGTCATTGCAGATGGTTCTTAGAGGAGAATCCTGTCTGATCACATTCACTGTATCAGTGTCCATGTGTGAGAAAGGGGATGGAAAGTCCAGGGGTCAGTAAGTACAAGTCCTACCATGTGTTTCTTCCACCCGTGAACTCAGCCAGCTGAGTTCTACTTCCTGGATGAAGTGTGCTAATTATCAGATGTGGGACATTGGAACAGAATAATGGGGAGGAGTTTTACTTTCTGAACCTGGATTTTCCACCTCTGTTTACCTCACTGGTTAGATCGAGCTGGAATGGATCTCACTGTATGTAGGATAACATCTACCGGTTCTGCTCCTCTGTTGGTAAATTGTATCTCATTAAAATGTTTTTTTTTTCCCCCAACATTGCTTTCTGAAAGATGCTGGAGAATCAGACATAGTAAAATGTTAACCAGTCGATAGCTAAGAATCGCAGAACAAATCCTAATATTATGTAAATATAATGTTAAAGATTGAATAAATTCGCTGATTTTAAACGGACCCAACTTTTAGCTACTGTGGGAGAGGAGTTTTCTTTGGAAAATGGATCCTGTTTCTTTATTATGGTCATTTTTTGTGATAATATAGTAAGTCTATGCATCCTATAAAAATAAGCTTGAATAGGTGTAATTGTCTGTGCTACATCTCGGTATGAACCCTG